>NC_087161.1:6597500-6600000 GCF_035594125.1 Scylla paramamosain
TCTCTCCCTTACTCTTCCTACATTTAGTCCCTTTTTCCCTCATCTCCCTCTCCTCCTTTCCCTTTCCCTGTTTCCTTCTTCTCCTTACCTTCCTTCCTCCTTCTCCTCCCTGCCTCCTTCTCCTCCCTTATCAACTTCTCTCTATAACCTATTCCCTTGCTTTTCCACTCCTCCTCCTCCTCCTCCTCCTCCTCCTCCTCCTCCTCCTCCTCCTCCTCCTCCTCCTCCTCTTACCAATTATCCCTCACCTTCCCTTTACTCTCCACGTAAACCTTCCCTCTCCCGTTCCTGTCTCCTCCCCTCTTTATCTTCCTCCCTCCCCTTCTCCTCCCACCATCTCTCCCCTCTTTCCCTTCCTACCTTTGTGTGTGATATGCGTAGGATTGCAGAAGGAGGAGGAGGAGGAGGAGGAGGAGGAGGAGGAGGAGGAGGAGGAGGAGGAGGAGGAGGAGGGGGAAAAGATTAAGATATACAAGATCATGACTTTCGTGTTGCATTATTATTATTATTATTATTATTATTATTATTATTATTATTATTATCATTATTATTATTATTATTATTATTGTTGTTGTTGTTGTTGTTATTGTTATTGTCATCGCTCATATTATAGTTTTATTGTCAATGTTACGTCAATAGTTTACTTGAGATGTGTGTGTGTGTGTGTGTGTGTGTGTGTGTGTGTGTGTGTGTGTGTGTGTGTGTGTGTGTGTGTGTGTGTTTGTGTTTCATGTACGTACGTGTCTAGTCTTAACCATCTCTCTCTCTCTCTCTCTCTCTCTCTCTCTCTCTCTCTCTCTCTCTCTCTCTCTCTCTCTCTCTCTCTCTCTCTCTCTCTCTCTCTCTCTCTCTCTCTCTCTCTCTCTCTCTCTCTCTCTCTCTCATGATCATAACTAATGGGAGAGGGAGAAAAAAACCCTCCACCTGCCTCTTGCCTCCACCTTTGTCTTACCTGGCCTAATTAAGTAAGGCGATTAGACAGGTGAGGAAGGCTGTAGGAAGGGAAGAAGGAGGAGGAGGAAGAGGAGGAGGAGGAGGAAATGAGTAAGATTAGGAGGTAAAAGAGATGATGATGTGTAGAAAGATGAAGAAGATGAGCGGAAGGAGGTGATGAAGGAAGATAGCTTAGAGGAAGATACGAAGAGGAGGAGGAGGAGGAGGAGGAGGAGGAGGAGGAGGAAGAAGAAATGGCAGAAGAATGGTATTGCTAATGGTAAAGAAACTGGGAAAGAAACATGAACAAAAGGAGAAAAGAGGAAAGTTAAATATATAGAAGGAGGAGGAAGAGGAAGAGGAGGAAGAAGAGGAGCAGGAGGAGAAGAAGAAAAAGAAGAAAACAAAAAAAAGGGTACGAATGAGAAGAAAAGTAAACAAGAAGAAAAGATAAAGAACAGGAACAGGAAGAGGAAGAAGAATAACAGAAGAAGAATGAGGAAGAGGAAGAATACACAGAAGAGGAAGAATAATAGCAGAATGAAGACAAGAATAGGAAAGAAAAAGAGTGAATAATGAAGATACAAGACAAGTAAGGAGGTGATAAATAAATATAAGTAGAAAAGAAGAAGAAGAGAAAGTTAAAGGAGAAGGAGAAGGAAGGAGGAAGAGAAAGAGGAGGAAGAAGGGAGAGAAGGAGAAAGTGCAAGAGAGAAAAACAGAAAAATGAATACGTGGCGTGTGAAAAAGAGAGATAAGTGGAAGAAGAAAGTGAAGAGGAAAAGGATGAAGAGGAGGAGGAGGAAGAGGAGGAGGAGGAAGAGGAGGAAGAGGAAGAAGCAGAAGGAGGAGCCACGAGTTTTCCTCTTAATTAGGTACTCTACTTGTAGGAGGAGGAGGAGGAAGAGGCTGAGGGTGAGGAGGAGGAGGAAGAGGAGGAGTAAGGAAAGTTACCCTCGATGTTTTAATTATGCAACAAAAGGAGAGAGAGAGAGAGAGAGAGAGAGAGAGAGAGAGAGAGAGAGAGAGAGAGAGAGAGAGAGAGAGAGAGAGAGAGAGAGAGAGACGATGGGGTTACATTCATTGAAAGATGATAGGAAAAAAAACATTAGTTACAAAGAATTAAAAAAAAAAAACGAAAGAAAAAAGGGAGGGAGAAAGGGACAAAAAGGGTAAAAGAAGAAGGAAGGAAGGAAGGAAGGAAGGAAGGAGAGGGAGAAAGAAAAGAAGTTTTAAGCAAAAATATGAATATGGGAGGAAGGGAGGGTACGAGAGAGAGAGAGAGAGAGAGAGAGAGAGAGAGAGAGAGAGAGAGAGAGAGAGAGAGAGAGAGAAAGCACCTCTGTTGACTAACCAAACTTGTCATCTCCCCATTCCTCCTCCTCCTCCTCCTCCTCCAACACCTCTTCAGGTGTAACGCAGAAGGACCCAGAGGTACTGAGAGAGAGAAAGAGAGAGAGAGAGAGAGAGAGAGAGAGAGAGAGAGAGAGAGAGAGAGAGAGAGAGAGAGAGAGAGAGAGAGAGAGAGAGAGAGAGAGAGAGAGAGTGGGATTGAAAAAAATAAAAC
>NC_087161.1:6607500-6620000 GCF_035594125.1 Scylla paramamosain
TTCTTCATTTCCTCTTATCCTAGTCTTATTCTCCCTTTTATTCTGTCTTTCTCCCTCTTTCCCTTTTTCCATTCCATTTCTTCTTTGTGTTTTATATAGTCTCTCTCTCTCTCTCTCTCTCTCTCTCTCTCTCTCTCTCTCTCTCTCTCTCTCTCTCTCTCTCTCTCTCTCTCTCTCTCTCTCTCTCTCTCTCTCTCTCTCTCTGTCTCATTACCTCACTTTCTTCCTTTCTTCTTGCTACTTTTTCTTTCTTTTCTCTCCCGTATTATTTTTTTTTATTTTGTTTTATTCTCCCTCCCTTCGTTCTTTTTTTCACTTTTTCGCTTTTTCTCAACTACTCTTTTTTTTCTCTGTTCGTTCTTATCCTTCCCTTTTTCGTTCATTTTACTTTCTATTCCTCTTCCTTTTCCTTCTTTCCTCTTTTGTTTTCCCTTTTCTCTATTCCCTCCTTTCTTTATCCATGTCTACTATTCTTGTCACTTTTTTCCTTTCCTTTTTTGCTTCCCATTCTTTTTTTTTTACTTTTCCTCCTCTTCTTTTATCTATTTTCTCTCGTCTTCATTTTCTCCTTGATTTCTTCCACATTTCCTTTCTTGTCTCTTTTCTTCCCTTCTATATTGTTATTATTATTATTTTTTGCTTTCTACGTTTCATCCTTCCTTTCTTCCTCTTTCGTCTCTGTTTCTCTTACACCGTCTATTTCTCCCTCCCTCTCTTTAATTTTCTTCTCTCTCTCTCTTTTCTTTTGTTTTCATGGCTTTCTCTTTCTTCATTCTTTCCTTCGCTATTCCTCCACCTTATTATTCTTCCCTATTATCTCATTCATCTTCTTTTGCTTCATGTCTCTCCTCTTCTTCTTTCCCCTTTTATCTTTCCTTTTACTTATCCTTTTATTGCTGCTCTCTATTATGCCTTCAGAATTATCATTGCCTTCTTTCCTCTCTCTTCGTGATCCTCCTCTTTCTTCTCTTCCTCTTTCTCTTTCTCCTCATCCGCCTCTCCTTCCTCTTACTCCTCATCATCATCGTAGTTTTTTTTTTATTATTCTCTTCGTGATTCTTTTTCTCTGTTTTTATTCTGTTTTTTTTGTATCCTTTTTACAATTTTTATTTTATTTTATTTTCGATTTTTTTTTGTCTGTATCTGTTTTCCATTTTCTTCTATCTTATTTTGTTACATTTTCTCTTCTTTGTGTGTTTTTTCCCTTTCTCTATTTTCGTTTAGTTTGCAACAATTCCGTTTTTTTCTTTTTATCTCTTCTTCTTCTTCTTCTTCTTCTTCTTCTTCTTCTTCTTCTTCTTCTTCTTCTTCTTCTTCTTCTTCTCTTTGCTTTCTTTATTTGCTTCACTTATCTGTATTTTCTCACAGTATTTTTTTTTTCCTCTCTCTTTCCCCTCCTTTGTTTTTCGTTCTTATTTTGTTACGATTATCTCTATCTTTATTTTCCTCTTTCCCCATTTCTTTCCTTTCGTATTTACCAACAATTTTGTCCTTTTTTCCCTGTCTCTTCATTTCTTTTTCCTTATCTTGGTACTGTCATCTTTATTACTGTCATCTCTATTCTTCGTCTTCCTCTCCTTTTCTCTTTCCTTTCTTTCTCCATTTCCTTTCTTTTCATATTTAGCAACAATTGTCTTTATTTTTTTTATTTTTTTATTTTATTTCCGTGTCTTGTTTTGCTACAGTCGCTTTTATTTTAGTCTGTCCCTTTGTTTTCTCCCTTTCTTCCTTTCTCCATTTCTTTTCGTTCGTACTTAACAACAATTTTACTTTTTATTTCTTCCTCTCTTTCTTAATTTCTTCCTTTTCTTGCTACAGTTTCCATTTAGTGCATTATTCTCTCTCTCTCTCTCTCTCTCTCTCTCTCTCTCTCTCTCTCTCTCTCTCTCTCTCTCTCTCTCTCTCTCTCTCTCTCTCTCTCTCTCTCTCTCTCTCCTCTCTCTTCCCTTCTTTCTCCATTTATCTTCTTTCTTATTTTACCAGCAATTCTGTCTGTTTCTATTTTACCCTCTCCTTCAATTCTTGCTCTCCTTTCATTTCTCCCTTTCCTATCAGTCTATCTTTCTCCCCTTCTCTTCCCTCTTCCCTTTTCTTCGTTTTCTTTCAATTCCATAATTCTTTCATTTTTTTTCATAATTGCATTTGTTTTTTTTATTATTAATTTTTTTTTTTTTTCACGGTCTCCACTCACACTCTTCTGTCCGTCCATCTTTGCCTTCCCTCTCCCTCTCTCTTTCCCTCTCCCTCTCCCTCTCCCTCTCCCTCTCCCTCTCCCTTGGTTCCCAGAAAACAGGCGTCACAAGTTCCTCTGATAAGATAATAGGATTTTGTGGTTCCATTTTCCTCTTTCACACACACACACACACACACACACACACACACACACACGAGGGCCGAGCTCTTACAAAACGGTATTGAAGAGGAAAGGTTGTTCCGTAAGTGTTTCGAATTTTGTAGTAGTAGTAGTAGTAGTAGTAGTAGTAGTAGTGATGTAAATGTGAAGAACAAGATCATGATTTTACGACGAAAAAAAAATAATGATAATAATAATAATAATAATAATAATAATAATAATAATAATAATAATAATAATAATAATAATAATAATAATCCATGCACTGTAGTGAAAGAAAAATCCTCTTCTCTCTATTTATTTACCTGCATGTCTGTCTATGTGTCTACTTCTACCTGATTGTCTGTCTGTCTGTCCACCTGTCTAACTATCTACCTATCTACTCACCTGCCTGCCTGTCTATTTATCCATCCATCTACCTTACTGCCTATCCGTCCATCCACGTGAATGTCCGTCAGTCTTCTTATCCACCTTTCTGTCTATCTATCTGTCTGTCTGGCTATCAATCAGTCTACCGTACTGTCTATCTGTCTATCTGTTTGTCAGCTCCTGCATGTCTGTTTATCAATCTATCTATACACCTTTCTTTCTATCAATCTACCTACCTACCTTCTTGTCTGTGTACTATCTATCTATCCTCCTATCTGTCTATCTATCTGTCCATATCTGTCAATGGTGTTATTCCTCACATTCTAATCCACAACCCTCATGTGCCTCACCGATACCCCGCCCGCCACACACACACACACACACACACACACACACACACACACACACACACACACACACACACACACACACACACACGGGGCCACAAACACCACTGATTGCATTCAACATATTCCTCCCTCCCCTCATTGGTGGTGCAGGTAGCCAGCCACTGTTGATACCCGATCCCTGCCGCTGGAAATAGTCGCAAGTTTTCCTTTTTTTTTTTTTTTTCTTCTTTTTTTCACTTTTTTTTTTCTAGTCAAGCCGCCCCTTAAAACTCGCGTGGAGAAAACGGGGGCTCTATTTCCAGCCTCCCCTCACACAATCGCCACGCCGTCCACTCACTCACCATCACCACTCACTCTCTACTTGCCACCCGCCGCCCGCTCGCCACTCGCCGCTACAAACAAATGACACCTTTAACTCCTTCACTGCAAGACAACTTTTCCCATTATGACCTACAAACTTTTTTTTTTATATATTTTAGTACTGTAGTCTCTCTTTAGTAATTTCGTAGCATGGAAAAAAAAATTTGCTCTCTCTCTCTCTCTCTCTCTCTCTCTCTCTCTCTCTCTCTCTCTCTCTCTCTCTCTCTCTCTCTCTCTCTCTCTCTCTCTCATTCCCTTATCTCCTCTTCCCTCTTCACTTTATTTTCATGCTTTTTTTTCCTTTCCTCTGTTTTTCTCCTCACCTGTTCTTTCTTTATCCTTATCACGTATTTTTATTATCAGCTTTCTTTTTGTTCTTTTTTATTACATTGCTCTGAGTGTGAACAAAGAACACGCATTGCAAGGAAAATGTTAACAAGAGAGGGATGATTTTCAAATTACATCAGCTTTTTTATCTAAGGGTTAGGTTAATTTAATTTAGTTTAGGTTAGGTTAGTTTAGTTTAATTTAGTTTAATTTAGTTTAGGTTTAGAGTAGAATAGGTTAGGTTAGGTTAGGTCGGTTAGGTTAGGGTAGGTTAGGTTATGTTACGTTAGGTTAGGTTAAGTTAGGTTAAGTTAGGTTAGGTTATGTTAGGCCTGGTTATGTTAGGTTAGGTTATGTTATGTTAGGTTAGGTTAGGTTAGGTTAGTTTGGTTAGGTTAGGTTAGATTTAGGTTAGGTTAGGTTAACTTTGTTTAGTTGAGTTTATTTTAAGTTTATTTTAAGTTAGTTTTAGCCAACATTAGATTAGCTTAAGTTAGTTTAGTGTAGGTTAAGTTAGTTTAGGTTAGGTTAGTGTAAGAGCCATTCAGCTGATTGGTTTCATTGTTGATGCCTTCACTGTGTAGATCACGAGGAGAGAAAGCGCCATATTTAACCGAGAAATAAACTGGCAATGTCTGAAAATTAGTAGTAACAGTAAATTAGTAGTTATTTCCATAATCCCCGAACATATTCATTCATTTGCACCTTTATTTGTATTTTGTATAACATCAGTATGGGATATGCATGACTGTTTCTGGATTCTTCCTCTAGTGTTTTTGAAGCCATTCAGTCCCACGTCTTCCAAATTTGATCCAATCCGCCATTAATAAGTCACAAAAATGCAATGGAGTTGAGAGAGTAGCTGGGTGATTCATAACGCCTTCCTTGGAAACGAAAAGTATTATCCTTAAATTCCTCCTCTTTGTGACATCTGGAATATGATTAAATCGATGTTGTGTTAGTGAAAGGGTGAAGCCTAGGACTCAGTGTTCTTTCTTCTTCTTCTTCTTCTTCTTCTTCTTCTTCTTCTTCTTCTTCTTCTTCTTCTTCTTCTTCTTCTTCTTCTTCTTCTTCTTCTTCTTCTTCTTCTTCTTCTTCTTCTTCTCCTCCATTTTCTTTTCCTCCTCCTCCTCCTCCTCCTCCTTCTCTTCCCGTCAGGTGTCGCCACAGCGGATCAACCTTCTCCAACGCACTCTGTCTTCTGCGCCTCTCTCAGTCACACCCATTACAAGCATGTCTTTCACTGCATACATAAACCTTCTCTCAGGTCTTCTTCTCTTCCTCCTGCTGGCAGATCCATCCACAGCATCCTCCTCCTCCTCCTCCCCACGCACTCCTCGTCTCTCCTGACACGCCCACGCCACCTTAATCTCGCCCTGTGTAAAGAGGCGTGTATAGTTGACAGTTTGTATAATGCAGTTGAATTTGACGTGAAGAAGCCAATGAAAAGATGATGTGTTCTTTTTTCTTTTTTTTTCTTTTCTTTTCTTTCAGTGGTTAAAATCGTTCCTATTGTTCAGTGTATGCTCTGGTGTGTTTTATGAATGTAGGAAAACAAATATTAACACTGGCAAAAATATGGGAATTAGATAATCAGTTAGTCATTCGGCTAGTCAGTCAGTCAGTCAGTTTGTTAGTTAGTCAGCCAGTCAGTCAGTCATTCATTCAGTCAGTCAGCCGGTCAGCCAGTTAGTCAGTCAGTTGATTAAAAAGTCACCAGTCCATTCACTTGTCATCCCGCTTTATTCATTCATTCATTCATTGTCATTCATTTATTCATTCAGTCAGTCAGTCAGTCAGCTCTCAGTTTGTCAGTTAGTCATCCTGTTCATTCATCTCATTCATTCATTCATTCATTCACTCCTCCGATCACTCACTCCCTCATTCACTCATTCACTCACTCACCAGACCTAATCACCACAGTCCCTCACCACCACTCACCACCACAACTTGAGGCACAGAAAGACTGACAAGATCGAACGAAATCTGACGCTGACTAACCTTCCTCCTCCTCCTCCTCCTCCTCCTCCTCCTCCTCCTCCTCCTCCTCCTCCTCCTCCTCCAGACAAGAGATAACTTAGACTGAAATTACCACGATAAGGAGAAGAGGACACCAACCTTTCTCCATTCCTCCTCCTCCTCCTCCTCCTCCTCCTCCTCCTCCTCCTCCTCCTCCTCCTCCTCCTCCTCACCCTTGCCCCGTAATCGTTAACCACTGCACTAAACAAACTTATTTCTATTTCCTCTTGTCCCCTTAATATATCCCTTTACTCTCTCTCTCTCTCTCTCTCTCTCTCTCTCTCTCTCTCTCTCTCTCTCTCTCTCTCTCTCTCTCTCTCTCTCTCTCTCTCTCTCTCAGCTGAATTCATTTTCCACCGAACTTTCTTGTTGACTCACTTCTCGCCTTCATTATCTCCTCTTTCTCTTTCTTTTTTCGTGCTTTCCTCCTCCATTTTTTTCCTTCCTTCCTTCTTTCTTTCTTTCCTTCCTCTGTTTTTCTTTGTCCTCCTCCTTCCCTCTCTCTCTCTCTCTCTCTCTCTCTCTCTCTCTCTCTCTCTCTCTCTCTCTCTCTCTCTCTCTCTCTCTCTCTCTCTTTCCTCTCGCATACAAAGGTGAGAGAATCTTTTTAAGTCAATCAGGAAAGGCCTCATCTGAATCTCTCTCTCTCTCTCTCTCTCTCTCTCTCTCTCTCTCTCTCTCTCTCTCTCTCTCTCTCTCTCTCTCTCTCTCTCTCAGGTGTTATTTGGCGTTCATTTGCATCCTTTTCTTTCAATCAATATCTCCACCACCACCACCACCACCACCACCACCACCACCACCACCACCGCCGTCACCACCACCACCACCGCCAATCTCCCTCCATTCCTCTCTTCTTATCTTTCCTGTTCCCTCTCACTCTCCCTCTCTGCTTCCACTCTTCCTCCGCCCACCACTTTGCTCTGTACTCTCACTGCCTGCGCTGGTACTCAGAGGATAAAGGCTTCAGAGAGAGAGAGAGAGAGAGAGAGAGAGAGAGAGAGAGAGAGAGAGAGAGAGAGAGAGAGAGAGAGAGAGAGATTATTTTCATATTAGTTTATTGCAAGTGCATTCTATGATCTGTACGTATCTCCATTAATAAACTGCGTGTGGGAAAATAGGATAGAACAGGACAAGACATCTCCCCGCCCACCTCTCCCTTCACCTGTGTACTGAGAGAAAACGGGTGAAAGACAAAACCACGTAGGTCCTGCATAGAAAACGAAGTCACGGGTATTCTGTGGTAAAGAATGAAAACTAAGGAAGATTCTGTAGTAGACTGCCAATGCTAACGCTGGTGATTTTAAATATTGGAATTTTTTTTTAGTAATTACAGTAACAAGAACAACAAAATGGGGAGAGCAAAAAAAAAAAAGGTCAATGAAGGCGCAGGTCCCCAAAAAGTAGAGCAAAAAAAAGGATTATCCAAAATTAAGAGAAGTATTTTGAAATCTCCCTGAAAGAGTTCAAGTCACAGGCAAGGGAAAATACAGAAGCAGGCAGGGAGTTCCAGAGTTCACCGGTATAAGTTCATGAAAGACTGAGAATGCTGGTTCACTCTTACATTGGGGGGGGTGGTGGACAAAATGACTGTGAGAGAAGGTAGAAAACGTTGTGCAGCGAATGATCAGGTATCACCACGACAGAAAGTTAATAATTAAATATAGTCACAGTATTACGCGTTAACATCTGACTCGCATACAAAACAGCGTGAGTAATGATGGTCAGCAATATTAATTAGATGCTATCGCTGCACTGATCTGAAAAATAAGGAATTAATGACATGTAATCACAGGAAGTTACATTTAAAGAGCCACACGGAGCCTTGAATCCAGACTAGGCAGCGTGTCCATAACTCACCAGGTACCACCACCACCACCACCACCACCAGGCAAGACAGGTGCTCGAGGCGGAAAGACTTTGACTCGTACTCGTAAACATTTCCTCGTTCTGTCCCTCACGTGTAGCAGGCTGTGGCGGGGATAATTTGTGGTTTTAGAGACTGTTTTCATGATTCTAGTCATAACTTATCAAGAATTCTAAACTGGCAATATGAAAACACCTTAAAGAACACAACTACTGCTCTCTTAAGAACATAAAATAATGGAAGCAGCAGGAAGCCAGCAGGCCTACACGTGGCAGTCCCTGTGTGAAACGTGCTAACCTGTTTCCACCCATCATCCCCATCCATAAATTTGTCTTAATTTTTTTAAAGTTTCCTAATGACTCAGCACTAACAAGCTAATTACTGCGTCTATCCCATTCATCTACCACTCTGTGAGAACCAATTCAATCCTATCTCTTTTTTAAATCTAACCTTTTCAAGACTGAACCCCTTTATTTCTTGTTCTATCCTCATTACTGATCCAGAGAATTTTGCCTACGTCACCCTTGTTGTACCCCCTGTAAAACTTAGACTTTTATCAGGTCCCTTCTTAACCTAACCTCGCTGTAAAAAATGTAAATCTAAAAGCTTCTGTCTTTTCGTAAGGAATAACCCTCATCCCCTGTATCTTTTTGGTTGCTCTAGAAAAGTGTAGTAGTAGTAGTAGTAGTAATAGTACATGCTAATAGTAATAATGTGAGTACTGGTGTTTGCAGAAATAGTATTAGTAGTAGTAAAAGTAAGGGAAGGTTAAGATGATAAGGAAAGAAAACACTGTCAAGAACACCATCAGTGATTTCTGCAGCTTTTATAAATAATCCTGATGAGAAAACAAAGTGTCTGAGAATTCGTGGGCGTAAGCTTGAGGGAACACGAGAAATGTAATAAAAATGAGAGTTCTGTCCGCCACTGTACCTTATAGGAGATGGAAATAGAAATAGATAAGTGAATATATAAACATAAATAAATAGATAGATAGATAGATAGGTAGATAGATAGATAGAGAGAGAGAGAGAGAGAGAGAGAGAGAGAGAGAGAGAGAGAGAGAGAGAGAGAGAGAGAGAGAGAGAGAAGATAAATAGATGAGACAGTTATTAAGACAAAGAAGCGCGCGTGCGCGCACACACACACACACACACACACACACACACACACACACACACACACACACACACACACACACACACACACAGAGAGAGAGAGAGAGAGAGAGAGAGAGAGAGAGAGAGAGAGAGAGAGAGAGAGAGAGAGAGAGAGAGAGAGAGAGAGAGCAAATTATTACACGGTTATGAAACAGTAATCTGCTGGGAACGCGATGACAGAAATGAGTTCCGAATGAGGCCGCTGTGAGGCTGAGCTTGTTAGGGAGGCAATACAATATTATGAGAACGAGGGTGAGGAGGAGGAGGAGATGACGAAGAGAAGGATGAGGTTGATGATGATGATGGTGATGATGACGGGAGGAGGATGAGAATGTTGATGATGAGGAGAAGGAAGAGGAGGAGGAGGAAGTGGAAGATGAAAAATAAAAAATAAAAAAATAAAAAGATAATAATAGTAATGATAAAAAGAAGTAAAAGAAGAAGAAGAAGAAAAAGAAGGTCATGATGATGCTGCGGAGGAGGACGAAGACGAGGAGGAAAACGAGAAAGATGAGTAGAAAAACAAGAAGGAGGAGGAGGAGGAGAACGACAAGGAGGAAGGAGAAGATGATGATGAGGAGGAAGAGAAGAAGGAGGACATGGACAATATAGAATTCATAATATCCCCGGAAGATTTTTATTACGAGTCACATAAGCACCATCACTTAGTTTGCGTAAGAGAGAGAGAGAGAGAGAGAGAGAGAGAGAGAGAGAGAGAGAGAGAGAGAGAGAGAGAGAGTTAATAATCATCCACCTACTGACACAGGTTAATAATCATCCACCTACTGACACATAACGTAACTGCATCTCTCGCCTTATTTTCTCTCTCTCCTTCCCTCCTTCCCTCTGTTTCTTCCTTGGCTCGAAAATGTTTGCTTAAGCCGCCCTTGACTGGGTTACTTGTTTTTGTGGCGGCCTGGTTTCCCCTGGCATCCTGTTTCATTGGTCGAGGAGGAGGAAGAGGAGGAGGAGTAGGGGGAGAAGGGCAAGGAGGAGCGGGAAGTAAGAGGACTAGGTGGTGAGATGGAAGGGAAAGGTAGGAGGGGGAGGAGGAGGACTAAGTGTGGAGAATGGTGGAGGTAGGAGGAGGAGGAGGGCAAGGAGGTTTGAAGGAGGGGGAGGTAGGTGAAGGACCTGGAGGGGAAGAGGAGGACTAGGAAGTGTGGAGGAGTGGGGGGAAGGGAGACTAGGAAGTGTGGAGGAGACGGAGGAAAGTTAAGTGGAGGAAGAAGATGAGGAGGAGGAAGAGGAGGAGAAGGAAATAGCGTTGGTTATATAGTTGAGAAAGACGAGGAGGAGAGGTAGAAATTTGGAAGATGAGGAGGAAGAGACGAAGGAGAAGGAGAGGAAGGAGAAAGATGAAAACGAAGACGAGTAGGAGATTGGAAAAGGCAAGTTAGGGAAAGAGGAGAAGGAGGAAGAAGGAGAACTGAAGATTAAAGAAGAAGAAGAATAAGAACTAGATGAGAAGATTGAAGCAAGAATAATAAGACAAGGAAGAAAGGAGGAGGATAATCAAGTGAATTAAGAAGAGGTGAAGGAGGAGAAAGAAGAAACGAGAAAGTAAAGAACAAGAGACAAAGAGGAGGAAGAGGAGGAGAAAGAGGAGGAGGATTAAGGGGAATTACAAACTCGAACAGATCTGGCCCTTGTTAGTCTGTCTGATCTCGCTACTTCAATATAGTCGTCCCAGGCTTAGCTGACCTGCAAGCCACGCCCCCTCACCTTCCTCACTGCAGCTGATTGGTCCACGCGTATCAGTTTTGCCAACTCACCCGGTCTTTCATTTTCTGAGGTACTTTCAATCACGTTATCAGTTTGTCTTCCCCTAAGCCACACATTAGTTGGTAACACTACGTCACTTGAGTTGATGTGAACTGAAAATGTAAGGAAATCAAGATAACAAACAGTAACTCCCAAAATCAAAGAAGGGGAGGTAGAAATTTGGAAGTTGAAGAAGAAACGAAGGAGGAGAGAAAGGAGAAAGATGAAAATGAAGAATAGTAGGAGATTGGAAAAGACAAGGAGGAGGAGGAGGAGGAAACAAACCTACTTAATTTAGTATCAACCAAAAAAAGAAAAAAAAAAAGCCTTCAAATCAAGATAAAGAAATAACTAATAAAATATAAACGAAACAAACATAGTAAGGTTAATATTAGTAAAAAAAAAAAAAAAAAGTCATTAAACTAAGCCAAAAATAAACTTAACCTACCTACTTCATTTGATACAGAAAAAATAAATAAAGTCAGGATAAAAACGAATCATAATTATGTGTTATGTATGTATTAATAATAGTTATATATATTCTTGTCTGCCTATTTATCTGATTACTTATCTTATTTTCTGTTTATCAGTTTCTTTGTCTACTTTTCTTCTACTTGTCTACTTAAATGTCTACTTTATTCACATGTGTTTACTCATCTATTTTCTCGTCTGCTGTTTATCCATCTACTTGTCTACTTATTCATCTAATTGTCTACTTATATATCTACTCATCCTATCAACTACTGCCTATTCATCCACTTAATTACTCGTACTCGTCTACTTCATCCACTTAACCTCTCATTTACTCATCCACTTCTCATCTACTCATCCACTTAGCTACTGTCTGCTCATCTACTTAGCTACTGTCTTCTCATCCACTTAACTAATAGTCTTCGTATCCACTTAACTACTTGTCTGCTCCTCTGCCCAATTACTTACCTACTTATCTGCTCGTCTACCTCTGCTCTTCATGTCGTGGTGAAGCCTTAACTTTGCAGGAACTTACGAGTAAGTAAGACTAATTAATTGATAAGTTCCCCAGTTAATTTCTCTCTCTCTCTCTCTCTCTCTCTCTCTCTCTCTCTCTCTCTCTCTCTCTCTCTCTCTCTCTCTCTCTCTCTCTCTCTCTCTCTCTCTCTCTCTCTCTCTCTCTCTCTCTCTCTCTCTCTGTCTGCTAATGACACTCTTGCTGCACCATTGAAGCAAAAGATGATTTTTTTCGTACGAATCCAAGATAAATAAAAATTAGATATAAACAAATACAAAAACACAGACACTAAAAGATTTGAAGTATTATTGATGATTATAAAATAGAAAGCTAACCGTACCTAACATAGTCCACCATTCATTCCTTGTGCTGCCTGTGCTGCTCCTCGAAGTTGTACTCAAGGCACAGCACACACACACAAAAAAAAGAATATATGTAAATGAAAAAAAAAAAAACACTCGAATACTAAATAATTTCTACTACTGTTATTGATAAGTGTAAAATAGAAACATTATCGTGCCTAACACACACCAACATTAATTTCCTGTGTTGTCTGTTGTCTGGGATGCTTTTCTAAATTGTCCCCTACGCAAAAAAAAAAAAAAGAAAATGGCCACTGAAAGATTTGAACTTACATTGATAATTACAAAATAAAAACCTAACCTAACCTGACATATTCCATCATTTATATATTTTTCTATGGCGCTTTTCAGTTTTTTTTTTTTTTTTTCTCAGCGCAAACCCGCAATACACCAAAGAAAAAAACATGTTAAGAGATTTGAACTAATATTAATAACTACAATAAAGAAACATAACTGCCCTCAACACACTCCATCATTGATTTACTCTCTGTTGTCTATGATGCTTCTCAAAATCTTACTCTATTGTAATCGAAGTAAATCAGCAGCACATTTCATTAAACTTTACGAGAAAATTCATGGCATGC
>NC_087161.1:6630000-6632500 GCF_035594125.1 Scylla paramamosain
TTTGAATTCGTTCAGGAAATTTTTTGTTGTCGATTTCTGGAAGGCTTTGTGGAATTTTGAGAAGATCCGAACCTCTCTCTCTCTCTCTCTCTCTCTCTCTCTCTCTCTCTCTCTCTCTCTCTCTCTCTCTCTCTCTCTCTCTCTCTCTCTCTCTCTCTCTGTTGCTGTCTCTCGCATTCCTCTCCTAATTTCTCTCCTTCTTTCCTTCCTTTCTTCCTTCTTTTCTAAATCACTTCCTTTTTCCCTTCTCTCCTTTTTTTCTTTTCTTTTCACTTCCTTCCTTCCTTCCTTCCTTTCTTCCCGCCTTTTTCTTCCTTCCTTTCCTCCTTTCTTTTCCTTCCTTTCTGCTTCTCTTCCTTCATTCATTCCTGCATTGTTTCCTTCATTATAATATTTTCTCAGTATTTTGTTCTTCATTTCTGTTTCCTTGTGTCTGTCTGTCTGTCTGTCTGTCTGTCTGTTTTCTTTTTAATTAGTCGTATTTCTATCTTCTCTACATCAGTTTTCATCTCTTCCTTTCTTCCCTGCTTCCTTCTTTCTTTTTTTCTTTCCTTATACTTTATTCGCTTCTCCATTTACGTCCGTGATCTCTGCTTTTATTATCTCCTTACCTTTAGTCTCTCTCTCTCTCTCTCTCTCTCTCTCTCTCTCTCTCTCTCTCTCTCTCTCTCTCTCTCTCTCTCTCTCTCTCTCTCTCTGCCCTCGGTAGCTCTTAATAATGGAACCGTAGCTAGATCCTCTCCCCCTCTCCAGTAGTCCCCCCGCCGTGGTCTACTGGGCGAAGGTGACAGTGTGCTGGGCTGACTCGGATCGGAAACTGTTTCAAGACGATCTCTTTGGGGAGGAGGGAGGGGCAGCTGTTGGGTGGGGACGGCGAAAGGGGAAGGGTGGCGGGGGGAAGGGGGAGCGTGATTCTGTAGGATAATCTGACAGGAGTTTTTGGTTTTATGTTAATTTTTTTTATTTATTTTCATTTTGTTTGTTTATTTTTTTATTTTTTTTTATTTATTTATTTTTTTTTTTTGTGGGGTGGTTTTGGTGTCTGGGTAAAGAAAATGTGTGTGTGTGTGTGTGTGTGTGTGTGAGAGAGAGAGAGAGAGAGAGAGAGAGAGAGAGAGAGAGAGAGAGAGAGAGAGAGAGAGAGAGAGAGAGAGAGGTGACGAAGAACAGACAGATTAAAAAGAAGTAGAAGAGAAAGAATATGAAGAAGCAGAAAAGGAAGAAAAAGGATAAGAAAAAGAAGAAGAAGAAGAAGAAGAAAGAAAGAAGAAAAAAGCAGGATACAAGAGAAAAAATAATACCGAAAATGAGAGAGAGAGAGAGAGAGAGAGAGAGAGAGAGAGAGAGAGAGAGAGAGAGAGAGAGAGAGAGAGAGAGAGAGAGAGAGAGAGAGAGACCGTCCCCCTAAAGAGAGAGCCTCCCTCACACACCCAATTACATCCCTCCACATCACCCCACCCAAAAACCCCCAATCACCCCCACTCACCCCAATACACCCTAAGCCACCTCAGTAACCCACTCACTAAACCCCAGGACTCGAACCCCGGACCTCAGATTTGTAGGCGCACTCTTGAACCAGTGCACCAGAAAGATATGGGGCGGGAGGCGAGATGGCGATGGAGCGAGGTGGGAAGAAGTGGGATTATTCTGTAGAGGAATGGGGAAGGTGTGATCTGAATATCTTAACAGGTGAGGGAAGAGGAACATTACGATGCAGGCAGGTGTTGGAGGTGAGGGGAGAGAGAGTGTGGTGAGGCTGGGGGGGAGGCGAGAGTGAGAGGAGTGTTGTGTGGGGTGAGGCTGTTGTTTACTGCGCCTGAGAGGAGAGAAGGGAAGCAAATATGGTGTTTTACTAAAGGTAGTGATGCAGTTTGGCCTTCTTTCACTTGTGTCTGGTAAGCAGGTAGGTTTTCTTATTGGGATGCGAACAACAGGTGAACATAAATAAATAAGGTGCGTCCATGTTTTAGTGATGGGGAAACTGCTTTGATGTTGTAGTGAAGGGGAATTAGAGGGAAAACAAGGAATGATAGGAAGGAGGGGGTGGGGGTTATTGGGTACATTTATCTAAAGTGAGGACTAGAAGGGAAAAACAAGCTAGATCTTTTACTGAGGGGAAATTATAAAAGGAAACAGGCTGGGTACTTTACTGAAGCAGTGATAGGAGGGGAAACAGGCTGTGTATGTTATTAAAGTGAGGAAGACAAGGGAAAAGAAGCCAGATATTTTAGTGGAAAAAAAATAGGAGGGAAAACGGAGTGGTTTTTTTTTTTTTTTTTTTTTTTTTACTGAAGGGGACATTAGAGGGGAAAACAAGCTGTGTATTTTACTGATGGAAGGACTAGCTGGGGAAACAACCTGGATAGTTTACTGGTCGGGGTGGTGATGGGAGGGAAAACAGGAAATATTGCACTAAAAAGAGAACTAGAAGGAAAACAAAACTGGATATTTTACTGAACGAGAAACAGGAGGAAAAAAAGGGAAAACTAGCAATGGAAAC
>NC_087161.1:6645000-6655000 GCF_035594125.1 Scylla paramamosain
CTTCCTTCCTTCCTTCCTTCCTTCCTTCCTTCCTTCCTTCCTTCCTTCCACCACATTTCTTTCTTAACACTTCCATGCACTCTCTCTTAATTCTCTCTCTCTCCTGTTTCCTTCCTTCTTTCTTCTATCTCCCTACCATTTGATCTTACCGCCCTCTCTTCCTCCCTTTGCCCTCAACTTCCTTACTTAAATTCCTTCCTTTCCTGTCTTCCCCCACTATCAATCTCACCTATCTTTCCTTCCTTCTTTCTTTCCTTTGTTCTCTCCTTTCTTTCCTCTCCCTGTCCTTCTCATCCTTTTCTCACTCCTTCACCAGAAACATTATTGGAAAGGGAGACAAATTTATTTCACCCTTTTCTTCCGTCTGTTCATTACTTTTCTCCCTTTGTCACCTGTATATCTTCCTTACACGTAACCTGATGGGTGTGTATTTTTCAAACACTTCCGCATCTTACCTTCAGCTTTTTTAACAGCCTTTAGTGGAAGTTATTGCGATGTTCAAGGGTGTTTTCATGATTCCAGTGATTTTTGGGCTTGAATTCTTCATCACCAGTGGGAACAATACTCGTGGGAACTTGACTAATTATCTCTGTGGTCTTGGGTATTGTTCTTATGAGAGGTGAGAGCGTCTAAGTGCTTTTCCTACATTTGCTTACTCTTTCCTCAGCGAAGTGGTATTGATTTCATAGTTCCTCTCAGTCCGGCACGCCTCTGTGCATAATCATAGTGCAGTATTGACGGAGCTTTGATGGCTAAAAATTGCCCTGAAATTCTGCCTCTTGTGACCTATGCTATAGACAACTTTTCCTCTCAGTTTCCTTCAACATAATAGACTTTTATTTAGTACTTCAGTCTCTTAAATAGTTCCATAGTCTGAAAAAAAAAAGAACCCAAATTAATCACCTATTCTCTCTTTTTTTCCCCGTCTCGAGGCAATTGTTTTTCTTTCTATAGTGCTTTGAGTGTTAACAGGAAACACTCATTAGCGGTGAAAGGGTTAAAAAAAATATATATATATACAAAATTAACTGCCTGTTCTCTCTCTTTTTCTGTGTCAAGGGATTTTTTTTTTCTTTTTACAGTGGTTTGAACGTTAATAGGAAACTACCAGAGCCGTGGAAAAATAAATACAGCCTGTAACCTAAACACACTCACTTTCCCTTACCGCTACAAAACACGTCAACCCTTTCTCTAACGTGTCTTTGTTCCTCTGTACATAATCTCAAGGGTCCCTATCTTCAACTGTTCCCGCATCTTATTTCAGTCTCTTCTCCGAGGCTTTTGTGGAAGTTATCGGGATGTTCAAGGATGTTTTCGTGATTCTAGTGACGGTTTGGCAAGGGTTATGTGTCTCCAAAGAGGAAAACACTCATCAAACTCCGACTAATGATCTTTTCTGGCCTTGGAATGTTAACGTAATGAGAGACACAAGTGAAAGGAAGCCGAGTCAGTATGGCAGTGAGTGTTGCGTGAAAGCCCGTAGTGTTTGAGACTTCCTTTGTGTTAAAAAAAGAAAAAAAAAAAAAAGACCGGCTAAGGGCACGAGTGGATGAAAAAAAAGGTCCGAACATGATATCTTTCAACCTCCTCCCCCTCCCACACACACACACACCAAAAAAAATAAATAAATAGATAAATAGATAAATAAATACACGAGTAGAAAACCTGAGACAAAAGAGCATTAGATTTTCCTGATACTACTCAACAGAAACAGCTGAAGTTATAACGCAAACACAGTCCCCTTTCACCGTGCTTACTCTCTTCACTCTCCCAGTGCTGTGACTTGGTCGCACGCTTGATAAAACCTTGTGCAGGATTAGAGTAAAATTTCAACGCACCACTGACACCAAGAAATCTTTCATTAAGCCTGTAGTTTACTCTTGCTCAGTAAAACCATGCATTGTTACTCAGCACGTGTTACACTTCATCACGAAGAAAATAAGGGAAGCTTCATTTAAACCATCACACATACACGTGGCAGCTCCTGCATGAAACACACCTGGCTATTTCCACCTGTCATCCTCATCCATGAATTTATCTGATATTTTAAAGTTCCCTAATGGTTCAGCACAGACAACTTGATTACTGAGTCTATTCCGTTCATCTACCACTCTGAAAACCAATCCCTTCCTATCACCCTTTCAAATCTAACTTTATTAATCTTGAACTCGTTACTGCCTGTTCTGTCCTGATCACTGACCCTGAGGAGTTTGCTCGTGTCACCCTTGTTGGCTTCGAAATGGTCAGAACACAACAACACCTTCCGGCCTTCACCTTCCTTCCCTCACCTGTGCCTTCCTTCCTACGCATATTAGTCGTATCATTAGCAGTCGAAGAGTTAAAACACAACACCATGAATAGAGAAAGAGAGACAATAGAACAATAGAACACTTCATAATAGAATGTGCTAGATACGAAGATGAGAGGAACGAACTGATAGTCAATAATATCAATAATAGGAGCAGATGTATAGCTAAGAAAGTTGGAGGAAGGGGACTGGAGCGTAAACAGCATTAGGTCTTTATGGGAACAAAACAAAAAAATAGGTAAATTATAGAACACGCCAAAAATTATTTCTACTAGCACAGGCATGATTGAAACACCGCCAAGCTTAAAGGGAGTGTGAAAACTGTAAGAAAAAAAAAATAACGTATTATATAGTGAAGGAGTGGCATTGTTCCCTTGTGCCACACCCTTCCCTGACTCACCTGTATAATGAAAAGTGATCGTGGTAGAGACACAGAGAACACCACGACCTACAAGCGAAACAGAAGGTCACAATAAGAACAAAGAAAAAAAAAAGAAGAAAAGACCTTGAGAATTAGGAAAGAGAGCAAAGATACAAGAGGGAAATGGGAAGCGCCGTTGTAAAGTCAAACCTTCCCGACATTCACCGGAACCAGAACCAACACCTTCCTTCACTCACGAATTCTCTCTTCCTTGCAGATGGGCGGGGCGACAGGTGGGCGCGGCAACAAGAGGACCAGCACGGGGACGACACGGTGACTGACGGGGTGCACCTTATGCCTGAGGGGGAGATGAATGCCTTTCAGAAGACCATCCCTGGCCTCAAGCGACACGACCCCAAGACCTCCACCATACGCCAGCACTACTATCCTGAAGGTGCGGGAGTGGCTGCAGGAGTGGATGGGGAGTGAGTGGGTGTGTTTGTGTTGATGGGGTTTGCGTGTGGGTGAGTGTGTATGTGTGGGGTTGGTTTGTGTATCTGTCCGTCTATCCATCTATCTGTTTTATCTATCTATCTATCTATGGGTGGAGGAGTGTAGGTGAGGGGAATATGGATGGGTGTGATCGTATGTGTAGATGGGGAGGAATAAGGGTGAAGGTGGAAGAGCGTGGAAGGAGTTGGGTGTGTGTGTTGTGCGTGTAGGGAATGGAGTTAATAGGGAGTGTGAGGGAATGAGTGACTGAGTGAGTGTGTGAGTAGGAAAATGAGTATGCAAGTAGGTAGATGGTAAATGTGTCTGTAATTACGGGAGAGTGGGTGAGTGTGTGCGGAGAAAGAAAGAGAGGGGAGGTGGGGTGGGGGGAGGGTGACATCATGGCGTACTAATCAGCTTACACACGGCACCACTCACTCGATGCACTAAGTAAGTAAGGAAGGAAGGAAACCCGCCTCCTCCAAAACACACACACACACACACACACACACACACACACACACACACACACACACACACACACACACACTTTTCTTCAGTCATCCTTTCTGTCAAGCTGTCCGTGTATTTATTTTGTTTGTTTATTTACTTGTTTACTTATTTGTCTGTTTGCTTCCTTGTTTGTTTGTTTGTTTATTTGTTCTATTATTTACTTCATTTTTTTTTTCAATGACGTTCTCACACAGTGCAGTCTATTTCAAATGTCTTTCTTCTATGTTTTCATTCTCTCTCTCTCTCTCTCTCTCTCTCTCTCTCTCTCTCTCTCTCTCTCTCTCTCTCTCTCTCTCTCTCTCTCTCTTCATCCAATACATTTCTTCTCTTCATCTCGTTTTCTGTAACATTAAACCTTACATGAGAAGGAAATTGACCACAAACTACAGAAAAAAAAATCACTCGTTTCATCAACTTTCATGGAAAAAGATAAAATAAATTGCAAAAATAAAATGAAATAAAAGCTGAGAAAAATTCATTCATATTTGTCAGTTTAATTCCTGAAGCGCTTCCATATTGTATTTCTCTTATAAAAAAATAGTTCAAATCGCAGGAAAAAGAAAAAAAAATGGGAAAGGAACCAGAAAAGAATATAAAGAAAAAACAAGCTGGGTGGATATAGAAGGATAGAAAAAAAGCAATATTAGTCATTTTCTTTTCTCTCTTTCTTCTCTATTTATTTTCTTTCTTATTTCCTTTTTAATCAGGTCGTAGATGAAAAAAAGGAAAAGAAACAAACATAACAAAAAACAAAAGTTGTCCGGATATAGAAGGAAAGAAGAAAGAAATGTCTTTGTCCTTTTTTTCTCCTTTTTTTCCTTCTTCTTTATTTATTTTCTTTCTTATTCCATATTTTGCTGCCTCCCACAATGTCCTCTTCGCGTGAACGTCCAAGTCACCACTGGAAAAAAAAAAAGGAAAACGGAAAGAAAACGAATACATGTTGACCTCTTTTTTTTCCTTGGCAGAGAGAGAGAGAGAGAGAGAGAGAGAGAGAGAGAGAGAGAGAGAGAGAGAGAGAGAGAGAGAGAGAGAGAGAGAGAATGGGTACTTAAATTCAGAGGAAGAGGACAAGGAGGAGGAGGAGGAGGAGGAGGATGAAAATGGAGGTATTGGAAGTAGCAGATGGAGATAACTATGGAGGAAAAAGAGTAATGGAGGGAGGAGGGATGGCTAGAGAGAGAGAGAGAGAGAGAGAGAGAGAGAGAGAGAGAGAGAGAGAGAGATTTTACAGTGCATATTTCATCCTACTTCTTCATGAAACATTCCAACTGAGCAAACAAAGATACGGGAGAGAACTGGAGGTAATGACACTTGCTGGCTTTCACGACGCCTTCCCTCCCTCCCCCACTCCTCCACTCCTTGCCAACACATGAGACAGACGGGAAATCAAAGCAAAATATAGACAAATTAGGATCGTGCATGAGAAAGGACAAAAAACTAAATAAAATAAATAAAATAAAGACATGACAAATAAGGTAATGATTAAAGAGAAGTATAAACTGTAGATGAGAAAGGACAGGAATCAAAACAGAATTTCAAATAATCCAAACTGTCAACGAGGAAAAGTAAATAAAAATAAAGTAAAGAGAACAAGATAAAAAAATAAATCTAAATTGTTCATAAGAAAAAAAAAAAAGGCGAAAGAGGGAAAAAAAAAAGGATAAAAAAGTAAAATCAAAGACAAACCCAAACTGTCTGCGAGAAAAGTAAATAAGAAAATAAAAAAAGAAAGGATAAAGAAGGGAACAGTCAAACGGCAAACCACGAGAAATTTAGGAGAAAGAAAAAATAGAGAGAAAAGAAATACAGAATTAAGGGAAGAAAAGAAGATAAAGAGAAGAAAAATTAAGGGCAAACCGAGTGTGTCCGTGAGAGAGAAAAGAAAGCCAGACAAGATCCAAACAAATTCAAACATCTTACGAGAGAAAAAAGAAAAAGAAACAAACAAAATAAAGAGATGAAAAATAATGTAAAGAAAAGAAAAAATAGACAAACCATATGTATTCATAAAAGAAAAAATAAAATCTGAAAGAAAGCAACATCATCAGTTTCCCCTTGAGTTTGTGTATCCATAAAAAGACACACGTGCAAGTAAATACCTTTAGATACTTATATTATTCACAGATGCATATATATTACAATTCAAGTCAATATTCAACTGAAGATTGAAATAGTTAACTCATCTTGTCTTTAGGAAGTTGGATGTAGTAGTTAGAGAGAGAGAGAGAGAGAGAGAGAGAGAGAGAGAGAGAGAGAGAGAGAGAGAGAGAGAGAGAGAGATTTGGCTCTAAATTAATTATCAAAGTCAACAGGCGAAGAAGTTTCTCTCTCTCTCTCTCTCTCTCTCTCTCTCTCTCTCTCTCTCTCTCTCTCTCTCTCTCTCTCTCTCTCTCTCTCTCTCTCTCTCTCTCTCTCTCTCTCTCTCTCTCTCTCTCTCTCTCTCTGGCACAAATATAAAAATAATAATCTCAACCAATGAGAAAAAATAGATTCGTATTTCAAAATCTAAATAGAGAGAAATGGAAAAAAGAAGAAGAGAAAAAGGAAAGAAAAAAATATAGAAATTAATACATTAGTCGGTGAAGTGTGTGTGTGTGTGTGTGTGTGTGTGTGTGTGTGTGTGTGTGTGAGAGAAAGTGTAAACGTAGGTGTGTGTGTGTGTGTGTGTGTGTGTGTGTAGGGGACGTGATAACAATAGAATAAACATGTTTGCCTCTTGGTATGCGTGTACGTGCGTGTGTGCGTATGTGTGTAGGCGTGTGACATATATAGCGCCCTTGACAGCCAAATAGATCGTGGGGGAGGCGTACATTGGCGTGTGAGAGGTGAGCAAGCGTGGAGAGTCGTGTGGCGGGTGTGTGTGTGTGGGGGCGGCAGGCGTGTAGGAGGGAGAGAACGTGTTAGAACATGTAAGGGAAGGAGAATGTTGTGCAGGGCGTGTGGCGGGAAGGAAAGGGGAGTGTAGGGCTGTTATTAGGTGAATGGGTGTATGGATGGTGTGTATGGGCGGGGGTGGGTGACTCTGCTGCCCAATGGAGGGTGTGAGTGTTAGTTCAGTGGTGTGGAAAAAAGGTGGAGGTTAATATCGAAAGGGTGGTGAGTGTGGATTGTGGTGGTGAGTGTGTTTCTTGTTGTTGTTGTTGTTGTTGTTGTTGTTGTTGTTGTTGTTAGCGCTGGAGGTGGTGGTGATGGCTATTTTTGCTCCTGCTACTACTACTACTACTACTACTACTACTACTACTACTACTACTGCTACTACCTCTATTACTACTACTACTACTACCACTACTAATACTAAAAATAATGTTCTTCTTCTTCTTCTTCTTCTTCTTCTTCTTCTTCTTCTTCTTCTTCTTCTTCTTCTTCTTCTTCTTCTTCTTCTTCTTCTTCTTCTTCTTCTTCTTCTTCTTCTTCTTCTTCTTCTTTCTGAGCTATATCATTATTCCCGCAGCTTCTCAAAATATAACACAATTTGTTTTTCTTCCGACCTTTTCTGATTCCTCTGTAGCACCGCCAGCACCACCACCACCACCACCACCACCACCACCACCACCACCACTACCACCACCACTAGGACAACAACAACAACAACAACAACAACAACAACAACAACAACAACAACAACAACAACAACAACAACAACTACTACTACTACTACTACTACTACTACTACTACTACTACTACTACTACTACTACTACTACTACTACTCATTTCTTTGGCGTTCATTAATATTCTAACAAGCTCCCATCTCCGACATTTGATAAGTCGTAGTAGTAGTAACAGTAGTAGAAGTAGTAGTAGTAGTAGTAGTAGTAGTAGTAGTAGTAGTAGTAGTAATAGTAGTAGGAGTAGTAGTTATAATCATGATGGTAATAATAACAGTGGAAAAAACAAAATCATAATGGTAGTAGTAGTAGTAGTAGTAGTAGTAGTAGTAGTAGTAGTAGTAGTAGTAGTAGAAGTAGTAGTTATTATGATGATAGTAATGATAACAGTATAAGAAATAAAATCATGATAATAGTAGTAGTAGTAGTAGTAATACTAATACTAATACTAATACTAATACTAATAATAATAATAATAATAATAATAATAATAATAATAATAATAAAGGCACAGCTGTCTAATATATTAAACATTTTAGCTCATTAAATTCTTTCCTCACCTGTTTTAATTAGGTATTTTATTTATTTTTATTAATTAATTTATTTGTTTGTTTGTTTTCCCACGTCAACACTTTCAAAATAATTACAAAACATTACACTTTCACCACTTCTAACTCTTTGATGCATATTGAAATTACACTTAAAAGAAAATAAGACCCAACGAAAATAATAATGAGAAGAAGAAAAAGACAGACAAGATTCAGTTTTTTAAGAAGAAATAAAAGTAACTGTAGCAAATGAAAAGGCGATGTTGTGGTGGTAAATTTTAGAAAGAAGAATAAGAAAAATAATGACAAGAATTAGAAGGTGGCATGATGTCAGATCGAAAAAGAAAATAACTAAAAAAAATTAACGTGATAATAAATCTGAGAAAGAAGATAGAAGTAATAATGAACATGAAAAAAAAAAAAGGTGGTGACGTGATGGAAAATGCCACAAAGAAAATAAGAAAAAATAATAATCATAAAAAAAAATGTTGACGTGATGGTAATCTCGAAAAAGAAAATGGGAATAATAATCACCATAAAAAATGTTGACGTGATGTTAAATTCGAGGAGAAACGCAAGGAAAAAAAATAAATAGTAATGAGAATAAGAAAGATGATCACGTGACTGTAAATTAGAGGAAGAAAATAAGACAAGTAATAATAATAAAAAAAAAAAAACTTGCATGCTGACAAATTTAAGAAAGATTTTTTTATGTACAGTAAGAAGAAGAGCGCTGGATAACGAAAAGAAAGACGAAAAAAAAAATGAAGGCAAGTCCAGAAGCGTCTTGAAGATAATTAATGCTGGAAAATTATAAAAGGAAGTATAAAAATGGCACCAAAAAGATAATCTAGAGTATAGTATGGAGATAAGACAAAGAGCGAAAAAGAAAGGAATATTTATGAGATATGAATTGTAAGAATGAAAAAAAAAAAAGTTAATTCGTGTGTTCTCTTTCCCCGCCTGGTCAATGGTACTGGCCCGGCTTCTGTGTATAGTCTTGCCCTCTGGATATGAAAGCTGAGGTGTGGCGTGCTAACTATGAAACACTTCTGACAAAATTGAAGTAAAGACAAGAAAAATAAGGAAACATTATGTTTTCTCCACTGGATGTCAAAATCAGTTTATACTATTTATTAAATACTTCTGATAAGATTAAAATCATAAAAAAAAAGACTTGCCCTGTATGTATAGCTATATATTAAACTGAGATGTATTTAGGTTTCGACGAAGAAAAAATTGAAAAAAAGAAAAGGTAAAAAAAAAAAAATCAATGGATCAGGTGAATAAAAAGAAAAAATTATCGAATGAAAATAGGAAGGGAGAAAAAGTGCTAAAGAGAAAGCAAAACAAAAATAAATAAAAAAATAAATAAATAATAATAATAATAATAATGATAATAATAATAATAATAATTCTCTAACAAAATTTAATGTCATAATACACCAAATGAAAATAAAATAAAAATTTCTCTTAAGATAAAAAGAAAACATTATATATTTATTTATATATTTATTTATTTATTTTTTTTTTTTACCTTTTTTTATGTAGGAGTGACACCGGCCAAGAGCAACAAAATTCCAGTAAAAAAAAAAAAGAAAGGCCCACTGAGATCCCGGTCCTCAAATAGGGTGCGAAGCGGTAGTCAAAAATTGAAGGATAAGTGTCTTGAAACCTCCCTCTTGAAAGAGTTCAAGTCATAGGAAGATGGAAATACAGAAGCAGGCAGAGAGTTCGAGAGTTTACCAGAGAAAGGGATGAATGATTGAGAATACTGGTTAACTCTTGCATTAGAGAGGTGGACAGATTAGGGGTGAGAAAAAGAAGAAAGTCTTGTGCAGCGAGGCCGCGGGAGGATGGGAGGCATGCAGTTAGCAAGATCAGAAGAACAGTTAGCATGAAAATAGCGGTAGAAGACAGCTAGAGATGCAACATTTCGGCGATGAGAGAGAGGCTGGAGACAGTCAGTTAGAGGAGAGGAGTTGATGAGACGAAAAGCTTTTGATTCCACCCTGTCTAGAAGAGCGGTATAAGTGGAACCCCCCAGACATGTGAAGCATATTCCATACATGGACGGATAACGCCCTTGTACAGAGTTAGCAGCTGGGTGAGGGGGGGGGTTGAGAAACATATAAGAAACATCGTAGTTTACCCTCTTCATACACTCA
>NC_087161.1:6670000-6680000 GCF_035594125.1 Scylla paramamosain
CTTCGCGTCTTTGTGTATTTTTTTCGTCATCTTTTTTTTTCCTCTCTCTCTCCTCTCTCTCTCTCCTCTCTCCTCTCTCTCTCCTCCTCTCTCCTCTCTCTCTCTCTCTCTCTCTCTCTCTCTCTCTCTCTCGTCTTTTCTCAGCAGGACGGAGCGAGACACCACCTGCTTGCGTTATTGAATCTTGATCAGTCTCACCTTCCAAGGAGGGGGGGACTTCCAAGGGAGGGAGGGAGGGGGAGGGGGTCTCTCTCTTTTTTCTTTTTTTTTTTTTGTCCCTCACAGAAACTTCCCCGATTGATTCATAATGTATTGATAACTTTCTTTCTGTCAACTCCTTTAAAGATTTTTTTCTCCTTTTTTTTCTTTTTTTTCTTTTTTTCATTATGAAATTGGTATATTAGTGTGGATTCCGTTTTCTGTCTCTTCTTCGTACTCCGTTTTCTTTTTGGGTCTCTCTCTCTCTCTCTCTCTCTCTCTCTCTCTCTCTCTCTCTCCTCTCTCTCTCTCTCTCTCTCTCTCTCTCTCTCTCTCTCTCTCTCTCTCCTCTCTCTCTCTCTCCCCCCCCCCCCCCAGTTCTTCATCAACATTACAAAGCAGCATAATTTCTCCTGCACAATCATTCCAATTTCCATTTCTCGTCTTTATTAAAAAAAGTAATATTTACATGAGGACCACATGTTTCCTACTCTCCTAATTTAATTCCCAGCGTCTGTCGTCTCGCGTCCCTTCGCGTGGATATGTGAATAGAAAACGAGATAGTACCTTGGTTTTCATAACTTTAGTTTAGTGAAGTAAATAGTAGAAGAATGTGGAAAGAGTAATGTCCTTGTTTTTTGTTACTTTAATTTAGTTATCCATGCAAAGTTAAATAAATAGTGGAATATAACAAAATTAATTTAGTTTAATTACTCAAGCGAAGTAAACTAAATTGTAGAAATTTAGAAAATATGCATTTCCTCGTGTTTTTTCATAGTGTAGTTTAGTTATCTATGCGAAGTAAATTCAATCGTAGAAAATGGGAAAATATTAATTTTCTATTTGAATTGTTTAGTTTAGCTATTCATGCGATAAATAGTAGAAAATGGGAAAATTATCTCCTGTTTTTTTTCATAGTTTAGTTTAGATATCCAATGCAAAGTAGTGTTAACAACAGAAGAATGTAGAAAAAATTAGTTTAGTATAGTTACCCAAGCCATATAAATTAGGTACGTAGAAGAGAATGAGAAAATTAATCGCCTCATATTTTTTTTTTTTCATAGTTTAGTTTGGTTGCCCATACAAAAGAAAATAGTAAATGAATTTGGAAAATAAATTAGTTTAGTTACCCAAGCAAAGTGAATTAAATAGTAAAACAATGTGAAAATTAATCTCCTCCTGCGTTGTAATTAATACGTTTTCTGCGTGGCTTGAGCGTCGCGACAGGATGAGGGGGGAGGGGGGGACTTTTCCAAACTTCGTGGCGAGGCGGAGCGAGGCGGACCAGATAAAGAACCGGTACCGTTTAATCATTCTTTTATCTCCGAGCGAGGGAAGAGAAAGCCCGGCTGTCCATTGGTGCCTTTGAGTCAGTCTGTCCGTCTGTCTGTCTGTCTGTCTGTTCATCGATCAGCGGGACAAAACTACTCTTTCTCTTTCTCCTTCTCTTTCTTTTTCTCCGTGAATGACACCTATTCTTCTCCTTCCCTTTCTTCCTATCAATCATTTCTCTGTCTGGCCCCAAGGTAAAGAAAATGTTAATAAAAAAAATAATATAATAAAACACACAGTCCCATATTTCTCCTAATGCTAAGTCAGCTTGCGTGGGATTGGGTGTTCTGAATCGGGCACGACACTCTGGTATTTCCATTTCACTCCCCATTTACTTTCACATACTTGTTAGCTTTATATAGGGAGCACTTTAGCACCTTCCCAGCACCTGTATGGTTTGTATGGGCTGTATGAAAGGGTGGGAAGCTTAGAGAGAGAGGGCCAGGCTTGCATTGGGCGTGTATGTTTGTGTGTGTGTGTGTGTGTGTGTGTGTGTGGAGGGTGGGTAGGTGAGTCAATACCTTCATAGAGTCACGATGAATAGAAGAGGGGAGTGTAAGGGTGTTTGTGTCATCTACGTCCCTTTTCTTCCTTCACTGCCTCTCTCTCTCTCCCTCTTTCTCTCACTCTCCCTCGCCTTCCATCTCTCCATTCCATCACCTGTCTCTGCCGCGCGCCGCTCTCACCTCTCACTCTGTACTTGCAAAAGCTTTCTAAATCCTGTGTGCGCGTGTGTACGTGCGTGCGTGCGTGTGCGTGGATCTCTCTCTCTCTCTCTCTCTCTCTCTCTCTCTCTCTCTCTCTCTCTCTCTCTCTCTCTCTCTCTCTCTCTCTCTGAAGGATGTGAGATGATTTTGTCCTGTTTTCTTTGAGTTACTCCCCCTCCTCCTCCTCCTCCTCCTCCTCCTCCTCCTCCTCCTCCTCTCCTACGCTCACACACTCTCCCTCTCATACTGACATTCTCTTTGCATCCTCCTCTCTTGTCTCCACCTCCTCCATATTCCAAACACACACACACACGCGCACACACACACCACACACACACACACACACACACACACACACACACACACACACACCACACACACACACACACACATACACACACACACACACACACACACACACAAACTTCTCTCCCTTCTGATGCTCTCTTCTCCCTTTCTCTCCCTCTCATCCTTGTCCTCAAATATATTCATTCCTCTCTTTCTCTCCCTCTCACCCTCTCACTCTTATCCCCAAATATATCCCGTCTCTCCCTACCTCTCCCTCTCTCTCCTTTTGTCCCTGGTACTCTTGTCCCCAAATAACATAGTCACTTCTCCCTTCCCCTCTCCCTTTCAGCCTCTCCATCTTGTCTAGCATGCCTGCCTCATATCCAATCCCCTCTCTCACTTTCTCTTATTCCACATTTATTCTACTTATTTCTCTCACTCATTCTCTCACTACCTTCCCCTCTACTTCACGCAGCACTCACACACTCGCTCACTCACTCGCTCTACCTACCTACTTCATTTAGTGTTTTCGTAAGGACTTGTTTCAAAGGCCACGGAGATGATAAGTCGGGTTCTTAGTGTATGTTATCCCGCTGATGATGATGATGATGATGATGACGATGGTGGTGTAGAATGTCTGCTAAACTTTCAGTATAACCATACACATTTCTGAAAGCATCCTAAATACTTCTACTTCACTATTTCCAAAGGCCACTGCGATGATTGGACAGGTTCCCAGGATTTTTTATTTATTTATTTATTTATTTTTTTTTTTTTTTTTTAGTACTGATGATGAGCAATTTCTGTTGATCCCTTAGTAGCATCATTAACATTACTGAAAATTCCACAGTGACTCCAAGTGACTTTTCTTTTTAAATGCCACATAGATGATTAGTTGTTCTCATTGGTGTTTTCTCCATTGTTGACGTGGAATCCTGGTCAAATCCTCATTATGTTCACAAACATTCGTGGAAACCCAAAAAATACATCCACCTGACCTTGAAAATAGTTGATATGAGGCGTGGAGAATCCTCATGATATTCACAAACACCCGTAAACACACCCGTAAAATATTTCCACTGTAGCTTGAAAATTGTCAAGAGAAGCGTGGAAAACTCTCACTGGAACCGTAAACATCCCTGAAAACCCAAAAAATACTTACAGTTGGAAATGGTCAATGGAAGTTTTGGGAAACTCAACAGAATTATAAAACCTGTAAAGTACATCCACTTGACCTTGAAAATAGATGATATGAGGCGTGAAAATGTTTGAGAATACAGGCCAGCTCCCTCACTCATTCACTTACTCTCACTCGCTTTAAACTCTCACTGGAATCATAAAACAACCGGTGAAAGCCCCACAAAATACGTCCACTTGACCTTGAATATCGTCAATAGAGGCGTGGAAAACCTTCACAGAATTTATAAACACCTCTGAAGCACCCAAATACATACATTAGACCTTGAAATTTGTCGATATAATACTTAAAAAAATGAGAATTCAGACCAGCTCACTCCTTCACTCCCTCCCTCCCTCCCTCCCACTCACTCTCCCTCTCACTTTCCCTCTCTCCCGTGCACAGGTGGATGGGGTTGGTTGATCTGCGCCTGCGTGTTCGTGGTCCACATGCTTACCACGGGGATGCAGTTCTCCTTCGGCGTCCTGTACACGGATCTGCTGCGCCACATTGAACACCAGCGCTCCATGGATGCTTGTGAGTACCTGGCGGAGGGGCTGACGGAGACACTGAAGAAGGGGCTGACGGATGGGATGAAGGAAGGATTATTGGAGGGGTTGACGAAGAGGTGGAAGGAGACGGTGACAAAGGGGTGGGAAGAGGGATTGAGGATGTGCTGACGGAGGGGCTGAAGAAGGGGCTGACGAAGTGGTGAACGAGAGACTGACGGAAGAGGTGAAGGAGAAACTTGTGATGGTGTTGGACGTGGAGGAGGAGGAGGAGGAGGAGGAGGAGGAGGAGGAATAAAGGAATACAATGGAAAAAAGGAAAGAGGGCTGTGGAAGGGCAGACGGAATTGGTGATGGTAGTGGTGTAGGGCGAAGAATACAAAGGAAGAGCAAACAGTAGGGAAGGATAGACAAGGAGGAAGAAGAGTTGCAGGAACATAATTGAAAGAAGATTGATGATGAGGAGGAGAAGAAAGAAGAAAACAGAAGGAGAAGGACGAAGACGAACAGGAAGAAAAGTAAGAATAAGAGCGGGAAGAAAGGGAGGAGAAAAACAAAGGAGAAGAAAGGATAGAGGAGAAGGAACGAGTGAGTTTTAAGGAATAAGAAACAGGAAAGCGAAGTGGGACATAGCACAGATGAAGAAGTAAAAGTAAGAGGAGGAGGAGGAGGAAAGAAAAGAATAAGAACAGGATGGAAAATAAACGAGGAGGGAGAGGAGTAAGACGAAGAATAGAGGGATGGTGGAGAGGGTTGCAGAGGAGATGAAAGAGCTTACGGAGGAGGAGGAGGAGGAGGACGTAGTGCTGGCGGTGGAGGTGATGATGGAAGAGGAGAAGAAAACCAAATGGGAAGGAAGAGCATTTAAAGTGACGTAAGAGGAGGAGGAAGAAGAGGAAGAGGGGGAGGAGGAGAAGAAGAAGGAGGAGCAGATGGTGGTGGTGGTGATGTAAAGAGGAGGTGGTGAGGGAGGAGAGGAAGGAATCAGATAGGGACAAGAAGTACTTACAATGACACGAGGAAGAAGAGGAGGAAGAGGAAGATGAGGAGGAGGAGGAGATGGTAGTGGTGGTGAAGGAAAGAGAGAGTTTTGAAGAATGAAAGGTAAAGGTTGTTTTGGTGAGAGAGGAGGAGGAGGAGGAGATGGAGGTGGATGAAGGAGGAGAAGAAGAAGAAAAAAAGAAGAAGAAGAAGAAGAAGAAGAGGAGGAGGATAAAAGGGATGAAAGTTGAGGAAGAAGGAAGAATGGTGTGATGACTTTCGTTCATTTGTTTCTATAATAATATTGTGTTTATTTTTAGTTTCGTTCGTATTGTTATCATTGTTGTCAAAATCACTCCTATCATGATTAGTATTTCGTTAAGTATTGTGCCTCGTTCGTGTTAGCCCAGAGTGTTGTAGGCGGTGTGTGTTGTTGTTGTTGTTGTTGTTGTTGTTGTTGTTGTTGTTGTTGTTGATGATGATGATGCTACTGTTGTTTTTGTTGTTATTGTTGTTACTGCTAATGCTACTGGTGTTGTTATTGTTGTTTTGTTGTTGTTGTAGCTCTTGGTGCTATCATCATTAACATCATTATTAACCACTTTTATCGATAATACAACAACAACAACAACAACAACAACAACAACAACAACGATAATAATAATAATAATAATAATAATAATAATAATGATAATAATAATAATAATAATAATGATAATAATAATAATAATAATAATAATAATAGTAATTATAATAATAATAATAATAATAATAATAATAATAATAATAATAATAATAATAACAGCAACAACAATAGCAACAATAACAACAACATACAAAAAAAAACCAGAGCAACAACAATAACGATAATGATAACGATAATAATAACCCCCAGCGATGAGGGGCGAGCAGTGTTGCCGCGTGCTTTCCTCCCCGCGGCGTTGCCCTGCCCCACCGCCAACAATGTAATGATAATTAAACCCAAGTATTGGAAATTAATAGACTTGGATAGGCCAGCTGTGTGTGTGTGTGTGTGTGTGTGTGTGTGTGTGCTGTGTGTGTGTGTGTGTGTGTGTGTGTGTAGATTATATATTTTCTCTCTCTCTCTCTCTCTCTCTCTCTCTCTCTCTCCTCTCTCTCTCTCTCTCTCTCTCTCTTCTCTCTCTCTCCTCTCTCTCTCTGTAATTAACTAATTAATATCGAGAATAATTAACGCTGATGACAATCCTGTGGAATTATATATATATATATATATATATATATATATATATATATATATATATATATATATATATATATATATATATATATATATATATATATATATATATATATATATATATATATTCCTCTCTTTCTTTTCTTCTTTCTTTTCTTTCATTCACCCGTTCGTCCTTTCTTCTTTCTTTCTTTCCTTCTTTCATTCTCATTTCTCCCGTTTTCTCCCGTCCTCTCTCTCTCTCTCTCTCTCTCTCTCTCTCTCTCTCACTCTCTCTCTCTCTCTCTCTCTCTCTCTCTCTCTCTCTCTCTCTCACCCGTTCTCTCTCTCTCTCTCTCTCTCTCTCTCTCTCTCTCTCTCTCTCTCTCTCTCTCTCTCTCTCTCTCTCTCTCTCTCTCTCTCTCTCTCTCTCTCTCTCTCACCCGTTCTCTCTCTCTCTCCCGTTCTCTCTCTCTCTCTCTCTCTCTCTCTCTCTCTCTCTCTCTCTCTCTCTCTCTCTCTCTCTCTCTCTCTCTCTCTCTCTCTCTCTCTCTCCCCCACCATCGTCATCATGTCTTCTAATTACCTCTAATAATCCTGCTCCAATTCCTCCTAATTTTTCTCCATATCGCTTCTTCTCTTCTCTTCTTCCTTCTCTCCTTCCTTCCTTCCTTCATTCCCATCTTTCCTCATTGTCCTTCGTTTTTCCCCTCAATTTTTCCTCGTCCCTTATTATCCTTCCGCTCCAGTTCAACTATTTACTATTTTTTCCTCGTTTTTCCCTTTCATTTTCATGTTTTAATTATATCCTTTACTTTTTTCACCCTTTTTTTACCGTTTTTCTTCATTTTGTTCCCCTCATTGCCCTCCAAACCTCATTTCTTGTTTTTTTTTTTTTCCTCTTCGTCTGATTGTCCTCATTCTGTGTTTGTACCTTTGCCTTTTCATTATTTTCATTTTTTCCTCCTCTCCCTCTCTTCACTCTCCCTCTCCCTTTTCCCCTCTCACTCTCCCCTGTCATGTTTATGGTTTTCTAAATATGACGCGTCCTGTCCTTTAATTTTGTGTGGACTTCTTCTTCTTCTCTTCTTCTTCTTCTTCTTCTTCTTCTTCTTCTTCTTCTTCTTTTTCTTCTCTTCTTCTTCTTCTTCTTCTTCTTCTTCGTCTTTTTATGCTTTTTTGTTAGTTCTTTTTTCATACCAAATGTGGACCTAATTTTCTTATCTTTATTTATTTTCTTTATTTCTTTATTCCTTTTTTTTTATGTAAGAACACCACTGGCCAAGGTCAACAAAATTATTAGGAAAAAAAGACGACTTAAGTGCCAGTTGCCAAAAAAAGATTGCCGAAAAAGAAGAGTTGCAACACTGCGGCGATGAGAAAGAGGCTGAAGACAGTCAGTTAGAGGAGAGGAGTTGATGAGACGGAAAGCTTTTGATTCACTCCCTGTCTAAAAGAGTGGTATGAGTGGAATCCACCCCCCCCCCCCTCAGACATGTGAAGCATACTCCATACATGGACGGATAAGGCCCCTGTACAGTGTTACCAGTTTGGGGTGGGGGGAGTGAAAAAACTGGCTGAGAATGTTCAGAACGCTTAACTTCATAGAAGCTGGTTTAGCAACAGATGTGAGATGAAGCTTCCAGTTAATATTACAAGTAAAGAACAGACCGAGAATGTTCAGTGTAGAAGAGGGGGACAGTTGAGTGTCACAGAAGAAGAGGGGATAGTTGTCTGGAAGGTTGAGTCGAGTTGATAGATGGAGGACTTGAGTTTTTGAGGCATTAGAACAATACCAAGTTTGCTCTGCCTCAATCAGAAATTTCAGAGAGATCAGAAGTCAGGCGTTCTGTGGCTTCCCTGCGTGAACTGTGTACTTTCTGAAGGGCTGGACGTCTACGAAAAGACGTGGGAAACTGCAGGGTGGTGTCATCAGTGTAGGAGCGGATAGGGCAAGAAGTTTGGTTAAGGAGATCATTGATGAATGATATTCATTCATTCATTCATTTACATATTTTTTTCTTTATCTACGCATCTGTCTTTAAATATTTCGTACAACTTTATCTCTCTCTCTCTCTCTCTCCTCTCTCTCTCCTTCTCTCTCTCTCTCTCTCTCTCTCTCTCTCTCCTCTCCTCTCTCTCTCTTTCTCTCTCTCTTTTTTCTCTCTCTCTCTCTCTCTCTCTCTCTCTCTGAAAATACGGCATACTTTCTTTAGTTTCGCTCTATTTTCCTCTCCCCCCTTGTTGGGATCATTAAAAGTTACCAACCCGCATTGTTACCTGACGAAGAGGAAGAGAAGGAGGAGGAGGAGGAGGAATGTTATAAGTTGGGGAATTTTGCGACGAAATATTGGAGAGAGAGAGAGAGAGAGAGGAGAGATGAGAGAGAGAGAGAGAAGAGAGAGAGAGAGAGAAGAGAGGAGAGAGAGAGAGAGAACATAGTACAGGAGACAAGAAAGATTAGATATGATGGTAATGATAATAATAATAATAATAATAATAATAATAATAATAATAATAATAATAATAATAATAATAATAATAACAACAACAACTAAATATTTCTCTCACTTTCTCGAATATAGATGTTATGTATCCTCCTCCTCCTCCTCCTCCTCCTCCTCCTCCTCCTCCTCCTCCTCCTCCTCCTCCCTAATCCTAAACAGCGTTGTCAAGGACGCGATCTCTCCTATCTATCCTTCCCTCCTTCCCTCCATCTTTCCCTTCTTCGCCTCCTCCTTCCCTCCTTCCCTCCCTCCCTCTGCCCTTAACCTCTATTTTCTTCCTTTACTTTCTTCCCTTCCTTTCTCTCTCTCTCTCTCTTAATAGGAATACAAAGGAATACAAAGGAATACAAAGGAAAGCCAAACAGCAACAAACCTTTTGGTCCTTGCAAGGCTGTTTGGTAACTACCTCTAACTAGCTACAGTGAAGAGAGACAGGACAGCATAGCAGAAGGCTCCTCCCCACCCACCACTCCCTCCAGCTTGCGCTGGCATGGAAATAGTTGGGAAAAGTACCATGCAGTATGGAAAAACTGACATGGAAATTTTCATAGGAAAGGATGAAAGGAAGTTCTACTATTCACCCTACGGTGAACTCTATACGCCTATCTGAAAGTTAATACATAGTTATATTAAAACTGTTGAATAAGAGTTTAAATAGTGAATTTAGTAATTATTCGGACAAGAAGAGAGCTTGTTGGGGATTTGCTTTTAAATATTTGTCTATTTTATTTTTGAATGATTCAATAGTACTGCTGTTTACAATTTCGGCAGGAAGTTTATTCCATATATTTACTATACGATTAAAGAAGAAATGTTTGGCCTCGTGGGATTTAAAACGTTTGGGTATAATCTTGAATCCATTATTTCTTGTTAGGTTAGAATGATCAATGGTAAAATAATTATGTGCATCAATGTTACTATATCCTTTGAAAATTTTGAACACTTCAATTAGGTCTCCTCTTATCCTGCGCTTTGTTAAACTAAATAGGTTTAGTTCTTCCAGTCGTTCCTCATACGGCTTATTGCGCAATCTTGGAATCATCTTTGTGACTCTGCGCTGTATCTTTTCTAGTTTTTTCAATGTCTTTTTTGTAGTATGGTGA
>NC_087161.1:6685000-6700000 GCF_035594125.1 Scylla paramamosain
GAAGGGATTTTGGAGTATGGGGAGAGGTAGTGGAGGAGGAGAAGGGATGGGGATTGGGCAGGAGGAATGAAGGGAATGGGAGGAAGGGTGAAGGGTAGAGGAGGAGATGTGGAAGGAGAGGGAAGGATGGGGGAGGAAAGGAGAAGGTAAGGGAGGAGGGTGGAGGATGGGGAAAGGTTTGGGAGGAGCAAGAATGATGGGGGAGGAAGGGATGGGTGAAGGATGAAGGGATGGCGGAAAAGAAAGGGATGAAGGATGGGGAAGAGGGAAGGAAAGATTGGAGGAAGGGGGGTAGCGTATGAGGGAGAAGGGTAAAATTATGGGCAGAGTGTGAAGTCTCGATGAAGTGAGTTAGTAAAACCCTTGGCAAAAATTCCTTCCTTTATTGTTGGTTACGCAGTGCGGTAAGGTACACAGAGACGTTTGACTGTGTGGTGTGGCTGCCAGACAGGAACTGCTGCTGGAGTGTACCACAACAAGCCATGACACATTAAAACAGATTCTTTATGAACGTAAACGATTGAAACCTTACACGAAACACCTAAACAATTCAAAGCTTACCCACTCGTTACGGAGACGATGAAGGGAGGAGGGAGAAGGATGGTGGAGGAGGGAAGAAGAATAGGGTAAGGAGGAGAAAAGTGAAGGAGGGAGAGGAGGAGGAGGAGTAAGTGAAGGGTAGCGGAGGAGAGAGGTGAAGGGATGGGGAAGGAATGGAGAGGAGGGAGGAGGAGAGAAGAAGGGAGAAGGGATTGGGAGGAGAGGGAAGAGATAGGGATGGGGAGGAGTGCCTTTGTGCTTTCCTGATGATACGTGAAGGGAAAGGAAGAAGAAAGAAAGGAGGAAGGAAAGGAAGGAGGAATACATAGGACACAGAGAAAGTAAAACGAAGAACAAATAGGGTATATGTGTGTGTGTGTGTGTGTGTGTGTGTGTGTGTGTGTGTGAGAGAGAGAGAGAGAGAGAGAGAGAGAGAGAGAGAGAGAGAGAGAGAGAGAGAGAGAGAGAGAGAGAGAGAGCAAAATACATGAGACACAGATTGAGAAGAAGAAAAAGAAGAAAGTAAGAAAAGAAAGAGGAAAAGAGGAGAATCGAGACGAATTTGATTAACTTTTTTCCCTCCTTTTTTTGCTCCTTTTCTTCTTTTTCATCATTATTATGCAAGTCGGGGCTGTCAGAATGAGAAGTTTCACTCTTTCCTCCTCCCTTTTTTGTTGTGTGTCTGGCTGATGAAGTGTGTGTGTGTGTGTGTGTGTGTGTGTGTGTGTGTGTGTGTGTGTGTGTGTGTGTGTAAGCGTGTGCGTGTGTGTGTGGAGTCTGGTAGGGAGTCAGTGAAGTAGAAAAACAAATAATGAAGCAGAGAGAGAGAGAGAGAGAGAGAGAGAGAGAGAGTGTGTGTGTGTGTGTGTGTGTGTGTGTGTGTGTGTGTGTGTGTGTGTGTGTGTGTGTGTGTGTGTGTCCGAATTCTGCTTCACCTTCACCACAAACTCTGCTCATTTAATTTGGTAAAGATAAACAAATTTGGTAGTTTGTTCTTCTTTTGCATTCCTTTGTGCCCCTTTAATCTTGCTTTCCTTAACTCTTAACTGATGTGCTTTTCCTTTGTTAACATTCAGAGAGAGAGAGAGAGAGAGAGAGAGAGAGAGAGAGAGAGAGAGAGAGAGAGAGAGAGAGAGAGAGAGAGAGAGAGAGATTAATTTCACTCTTTCCTGCTCTACAAAACTATTCAACACACCGTTGTACAAAAATGAGTTAAAGTGAAAGAGTTATAGATTAAAAGTTACAGGTGATCATGGGAACAATTGTCTAGCAGTGTCTATACAACTGACTAATGGATACTTGACTATATAGCTGCCTAGTGGACACGACTGTATAATTAGTGGACACGACTGTATAATTAGTGAACACCTGACTGTATAATTAGTGGACACCTGAATGTATAATTAGTGAACACCTGACTGTATAATTAGTGGATACCTGACTGTATAATTAGTGGACAGCTGACTGTATAATTAGTGGACACCTGACTGTATAATTAGTGAACACCTGACTGTATAATTAGTGGATACCTGACTGTATCATTAGTGGACACCTGACTGTATAATTAGTGGATACCTGACTGTATAATTAGTGGACACCTGACTGTATAATTAGTGAACACCTGACTGTATAATTAGTGGATACCTGACTGTATAATTAGTGGACACCTGACTGTATAATTAGTGGACACCTGACTGTATAATTAGTAAACACCTAACTGTATAATTAGTGGATACCTGACTGTATAATTAGTAAACACCTAACTGTATAATTAGTGGACACCTGACTGTATAATTAGTGAACACCTGACTGTATAATTAGTGGATACCTGACTGTATAATTAGTAAACACCTAACTGTATAATTAGTGGACACCTGACTGTATAATTAGTGGACACCTGACTAAATACCTGGCTAGTGGACACCTGACTAGATAACCTATTGTTTATTTATTTGTTTATTTAGGTTATTTAATCATGCACTTACCCACTGCACAATAACAGGCAGATCTCAAAGCACATAACACCAAGCAGTTCAAGGCTGTCATAACACATTGAAAAGTTGAAGTCTAGCTACAAAAGGCGAAGAAAAATGAGAGAGAAAAAAAAAAAGAGGATCAATGCCAGGAAACAAAAAAAAAAAAAACATGTAAACTAAAAGTGGAAAAAAAAAAGAACAGAAAAAAGAAATGACACCTGACTCTACTTCTGGCGAGTGGACATCCCTTGCCTACTGTCGTCTGTGGCACCTGCAAGACACACCCGTTGGACACCCCATGTGACATTTCTTGTGGATGTACATTAGTGGTCATAAGTCTTGTACCATAGCACTCTGTTCCACTGTGCCCCTTGTTGTTGTTGTTGTTGTTGTTGTTGTTGTTGTTGTTGTTGTTGTTGTTGTTGTTGTTGTATTAGCAGTTGATGTTTTTGTTGTTGTAATAGCAGTTGTTGCTGTTTTTGTTGTAATAACGAAAGTTATTTTGTAGCAAGAAATGGCTACCGCCAGCAACAACAACAACACCAACAACAACAACAACAACAACTACAACAACAACAACAACTACAACAACAACAACGGCAACAACAACAACAACAACAACAACAACAACAACAACAACTAAAAAGAAGGAAGGAAAATGGAGAGAAAAATATATAAGTAAGAAAAAGAGAAAAACAAGATTTATGGAAAACGTATAAAAATAAAGAAAAGCTCGAGAAGAGAGAGAAAGTAACATGAAACATGATTAGAAAGAAAAAAACATAGAAAAAGAGAGAATGACAGCAAGAGAAAACGAAGGGAAAAGAATACAATAAACAAAAAATACAAGAAAATAAAAATAAATACATGCAGAAAAAAAGATGAAAGAGGAAATAAGCAAAAAGAATACAAGAAATACGATCCGAAGTCCTCTGATTGAAGTCACGTACATATTTTTTTCTTTCTCTCTCTCTCTCTCTCTTTTTTTCTTCCCTTTCTGTTTTATTGTGGTGATGGGAGTGAGAAGACAACATTTCCTTTCGAATATATTAAGGTTGAGACTCTTAGCACCGTGTTACTCAAGAAAGAACAGGAAGAGGAAGAGAGATGGAGGAGGAGGAAGAGGAGGAGAGAAAGGAAGATAAATAGTAGTGGGATGGACTTGCCCCTCCCCCACAAAAAAAAAAAAAGAAAAACAATAAATAAAAAGAAATTTCGAAGAACGGTTTTGGAGTAAGAATGAGAACGAGTGGAAAAAGGAGGAAAAGAAAATGGAAAACAGAAAACGAGGAGGAAAAGAAAATAAAAGGTGAAAAGGAAGAGGAGACAATGTGCGCTTGAAAAATTTGAGAGTACTGAAGGAGAGAGAGAGAGAGAGAGAGAGAGAGAGAGAGAGAGAGAGAGAGAGAGAGAGAGAGAGAGCGCAATATATTTCTACCTCCTTTCTTCCCTTCTTCTCTGTGGTCATAATTTTCTCACTTTAAAATCTCTCTCTCTCTCTCTCTCTCTCTCTCTCTCTCTCTCTCTCTCTCTCTCTCTCTCTCTCTCTCTCTCTCTCTCTCTCTCTCTTTATGGCTCTCTTCTTCACTGCACCCTTTCCATTAGCAGCTATTTCTGTCACTCTCTGCTTTATCACCTCCTTTCCATTCCCCTCATTCATCCATTCCTCTCTCATTTACCTTCTTTTCCTTCACTTCTTCCTTCCTTGCTTCCTTCCTTCTTTCCTCCTTGCGATCATTCCTTCTTATTTTTCCATCTCATTAGCGTAGTAAGAGAGGGTGGCAGGCATATAACTCTCTCTCTCTCTCTCTCTCTCTCTCTCTCTCTCTCTCTCTCTCTCTCTCTCTCTCTCTCTCTCTCTCTCTCTCTCTGAAACACCATATTCAGTTTGTCTTTTATGAGAGAGAGAGAGAGAGAGAGAGAGAGAGAGAGAGAGAGAGAGAGAGAGAGAGAGAGAGAGAGAGAGAGAGAGAGAATGTGTGTTTGTATGTGGGGCATGCAGACAGACAGACAGAGATACTACAATTTAAGGAAGAAAGAAGGCATTAGAGAGAGAGAGAGAGAGAGAGAGAGAGAGAGAGAGAGTATATATAACAAGAAGACAGACAGATAGCCAGACGGACAAAGATCAAATAACGAAAGAAAATCGAAAGTAAAGAAGTAGAAAAAGAAGACGAGGAAGTGGAGAAAGAAGAAGAAGAAGAAGAAGAAAAGCACCAAGAAAACACATCAATCTTTCTCCACAACATAAGCCGGAATTATCACATACTGAACCTTGTGACAGAGTTGTATTGTGGGTAACTCAACACTGTGTTACTCTGCCCCTATGTTCTGTGTCATTCCTCATTCATCTTCCTCTTTCCTCCTCCTCCTCCTCCTCCTCCTCCTCTTCCTCCTCTTCCTCCTCCTCCTCCTCCTCCTGCACTTCTCTTTCTTAACTCGTAAGTAGCGATGCAAGAAAAGAAGGAAAGGAAAGACAAGGTTGAGAGAGAGAGAGAGAGAGAGAGAGAGAGAGAGAGAGAGAGAGAGAGAGAGAGAGAGAGAGAGAGAGACATTTACATAGCAATACACAGTCTCCACGGGTCCTTGCTTCCACCTGCGTCTATTGCCCAAACAAGCGGAATGAACGTGCGTGTCTGTCTGTCTGTCTGTCTGTCTGTCTGTCTGTTCGCCCCAATAGCCTCCCAATACCTGCACCTGACACGCCCGAACCTCACAGCTGATTGGCCACGCTGACTGAATCCCCACTGACTTACTGAGCGGTGAGTGAGTGTGTTGTGTGGGTGTTGGGCTGATTTGGGTGAGTGTTGAGTGAAAGTTTGATTTGGAAGAGTGTTAACTGAAGATTAGGTGACTTGATGAGTGAGTGTTGAGTGGAAATTGACCGGTATATAAGGCTTAGTTGAGTGATGAGTGAGTGTGTTGCGATGAGTGTTAGCTGAAAAATTGACTGATTTGCCTGGGTGTTATGAGTGTCGGCTGAAAAATTGACTGATTTGCCTGGGTGTTATGAGTGTTGGCTGAAAAATTGACTGATTTGCCTGGGTGTTATGAGTGTCGGATGAAAAATTGACTGATTTGCCTGGGTGTTATGAGTGTTGGCTGAAAAATTGACTGATTTGTCTGTGTGTTATGAGTGTCGGCTGAAAAATTGACTGATTTGCCTGGGTGTTATGAGTGTTCGCTGAAAAATTGACTGATTTGTCTGGGTGTTATGAGTGTCGGCTGAAAAATTGACTGATTTGCCTGGGTGTTATGAGTGTTGGCTGAAAAATTGACTGATTTGCCTGGGTGTTATGAGTGTCGGCTGAAAAATTGACTGATTTGCCTGAGTGTTATGAGTGTTGGCTGAAAAATTGACTGATTTGCCTGGGTGTTATAAGTGCCGGCTGAAAAATTGCCTGATTTGCCTAGGTGTTATGACTGTCGGCTGAAAAATTGATTGATTTGCCTGGGTGTTATGAGTGTTGGCTGAAAAATTGACTGATTTGCCTGAGTGTTATGAGTGTCGGCTGAAAAATTGACTGATTTGCCTGAGTGTTATGAATGTCGGCTGAAAAATTGACTGATTTGCCTGGGTGTTATGAGTGTCGGCTGAAAAATTGACTGATTTGTCTGGGTTTTTACGAGTGTTGGCTGAAAAGTTGAGTGATTTACCTTGTGTTTATAATTGCTGACTGCAAAACTGACTTTTGATATTTAGTGAAGTTTTATTTACAATTTATTGACTGGAGTGAATGTTAAATGATTGTTGCCTCAATAACTGATCGATTTGGACGAATCCTGACTGAACATTGACGGACTCTTAACTTAATTTACATTTTGCTCTCTTGGCAAGGTGGCAAGGTGGTGAATAACTGTGAACTGATGTTTTACTGAGAACTGAGACTTGACCAACTTCATGTAGTGTATGCTGACTGAATTGACTGAGAAATGACTGACTGTTAACGGATGTGGCTGATGTAACAGAAGACTGACTCAGCTTCATTTCGACTGGGCTGATTGAAGTTTATTAGAGTTCTTTAGTGACAATTTACTGAGATTACTGAATATATAAGACATTTTTCTAGAAGTAGTTTGCTGATTATAGACATTTTACTTGAAGTTCACAGTAGCTTACATTACATTTTTATTGTTATTATTATTATTATTATTATTATTATTATTATTATTATTATTATTATTATTATTATTGTTGTTGTTGTTGTTGTTGTTGTTGTTGTTGTTGTTGTTGTTGTTGCTGTTGTTCTGTAGTTATCTTATTTTGGGAGTAGCATTTTCTAGCGCTCTCTCTCTCTCTCTCTCTCTCTCTCTCTCTCTCTCTCTCTCTCTCTCTCTCTCTCTCTCTCTCTCTCTCTCTCTCTCTCTCTCTCTCTCATATGCCCTTGGCGTGACTCCTTGGGACCTAAAAATAAATAAATAAATACATAAATAAATAAATACATAAATAAGATACTGAGGATTTCCGGAGTTCTCAAAATTCACTGAGTTTTCTTATATTCTCGTGAAGTTTCAGAAGATGGTACTGAATTTGCGGAGTTACCTGGATTTACTGGGAGCTTAGAGAGAGAGAGAGAGAGAGAGAGAGAGAGAGAGAGAGAGAGAGACTCCTAGACAAAGATTATTGGTTATACGTGTCATTTCATCTCTCTCTCTCTCTCTCTCTCTCTCTCTCTCTCTCTCTCTCTCTCTCTCTCTCTCTCTCTCTCTCTCTCTCTCTCTCTCTCTCTCTCTCATTCCATTACGCTGCGTTTTCTTAAATCTTAAATCTTGCTCACATTAAATAGAAAGGCACAAGAAATGCTAAGTTTATTGGACGACCGCACCACTAAATCTCGACTTTTGAAAATGGTTGAACGCTGATTTATCTCCATTTTTTTTTCTTTTCTTTGTGTTGCTTTTATCGTTTCGCTTCGTGTCGTTTTCATCCAGTTAAGTGAAATTGTTTTGGTGGGTGTTTGCTGTTTGGTGATTGGTTCTTTTTGTTGTTGTGGTGGTGGTGGTGGTGGTGGTCAGGGCTTGTAGTAGTAGTAGTAGTAGTAGTAGCAGTAGTAGTAGTAATAGTTGTTGTTGTTGTTGTTGTTGTTGTTGTTGGTGGTGGTGGTGGTGGTGGTGGTGGTAATAGTGTTCTTTTTTCTGGTATCGCTATTTTTTTTTTTTTTTTTTTATTGGTGCTGCTGTTGATATTGTTTTTGTTGTTACTCTGCTTTTGACGAGAACTGAACAACAACTGCCTGCATTCTGGAACACTTACCCTCATCACTTGAAGGGCCACACATATAATGTACTCAGGCTCTCACAAATATTAACCTCCTTGACAACCACAGTAACAGCAAACCGTATTTCAGCTACCACTAGAATCATGGAAACACCCCCGAAAACTTCAATGATCGCCACTAGAATCAAATAAACCACCACTACACTCATAAAAAAAAAAAAAACTACCATTGAAAACCCTAACAGCCTCCACCACAACCTGCTAAACTACCACTATATAGAACCACGAGAACACGGAACGATCCTTGAAAACCCCCAATAACTTCTACTAGAACCATTAAAACTACCAGTAGACCCCAACAACCTCCACTAGAACCAATTAAAACAACCATTTAAACCACAAGAAAAAAAAAACAACAGCACACCAGCACCTTTGAAAACCCCCTACCAAAATAGCCTCCGATAAACAATACCATTCAGTACCATTCAAAACCAAGACGACGAAAAATTTGACAACGCGACCCTGCCCGGAGACATTTCCCGGAGTGACTGAGCTTAACAGAATCACGCGGCCACCGTCTGTTATACCCTAACCAAGACACACTCGTACTATTTAAGGGCGGCGCTAAATTTCACTTTACCGCTCAAATGGGTAAAAATGGCCAACTTTTTTATCGAATCAGCGTAACTCACTTATCGGGTACGTTTTCTGGTTGGCTCGGTGAAAAAGTGGAAGCCAATGCGTTGCGTGGACGGTCGGAGCTGATTTCGATCCTAGATAAGCACGTTAGTCTGCGAGTTTTAACGAGATTGTAGCAGAAATGATAGTACATGCCATTTCCAAGCCTGTACATGTGTAGCTCTCTCTCTCTCTCTCTCTCTCTCTCTCTCTCTCTCTCTCTCTCTCTCTCTCTCTCTCTCTCTCTCTCTCTCTCTCTCTCTCTCTCTCTCTCTCTCTCTCTCTCCGTCTGTCTTTTAGTTAGTGTGTACAAATGAACTATCTCCATTCCTTCTTCTTCTTTTCTTCCTTCCTGTCTTTCTTGTTTTCCGTTCTGTTTTCTTGTTTGTTTATATTTCGTTGTTTCATATTCCTCCTTGTTTCTTTTTCTTTCTCCTTCTCTTTATTTTCTTCTGTACATTCTTGTTTGCTTTCCTTCTTTATCTTGCTCTTCATCTTCCTTGTTTCCTTTCTTTCTTCCGCCTTCCTTGCTTTCTTCCTTTTTTTGTTTTTCCTCCCTTTATTCTAAATTTCCTTTCCTTCTTTGTTATCTTACCTTCTTCCTTTGCATCCTTTCATCTTTCTGTGCATCCTCCCATCCTTCCTTTCTCCCTTCCTTCCTTCCTTCCTCCCTTCCTTCCTTCCTTCCTTCCTTCCTTCCTTCCTTCCTTCCTTCCTTCCTTCCTTCCTTTTTACTCTCCTCTCCCGCTAAAGTTCGCTAAAGCAATCATCTTCAATTCATCATCATTTATCTACTTCCTTCACACTTCCTTGTCCATTCTTCTGCTCTTACCTCTCTCTCTCTCTCTCTCTCTCTCTCTCTCTCTCTCTCTCTCTCTCTCTCTCTCTCTCTCTCTCTCTCTCTCTCTCTCTCTCTCTCTCTCTCTCTCTCTCTCTCTCTCTCTCTTCCGTTGCATTCATCCCTCCCTCGTTTATACCTCAGTTATTCCTCCTTACCTCTATCACTCTTCCTCTTTACCTCCCTTCTCTCCCTCCCCTCTCACGGTCATTGGTTCTTATTTTTCCTCGTCATTAGCTGAGAAGACACGATCATGCCACCCTTGTAATGATGCTTAGAGTCGTGTATGTGTGTGTGTGTGTGTGTGTGTGTGTGTGTGTGTGTGTGTGTGTGTGTGTGTGTGAACATAAGAACATAAGAAATAAGGGAAGCTGCAAGAAGCCACCAGGCTTACACGTGGTAGTCCCTGTATGAAATATGCCTACCTGTTTCCACCTGTCATCCCCATCCATAAACCCGTCTAATCTTCTCTTAAAGCTCCCTAATGTCTTAGCACTAACAACTTAATTACTGATTCCGTTCCATTAATCTACCACTCTATTTGAGAACCAATTTCTTACTATCTCTTTCTTAAACCTAAATTTTTTCAAGCTTGAACCTGTTATTTCTTGTTTTGTCCTGGTTGCTGATCCTAAGAATTTTGCTTACGTCCCCCTTGTTATAACACTTATACCACTTAAAGACCTGTGTGTGTTTCCTGCCATACGTTACTGTGAAATCACGCACAGGTATTGTCGTATTTGTCAAAGTATGTTTATAATTATACAGGTAACTCGCAATGGTAACGTCATATTTTACAGGTAACCTTATATCTATACAGAAAACCTCATATTTGTCTAGATTTCCTCATATTTATACAGTGAATTTTACATTTGTACAGGTAATCTCATATTTGAACAGAAAACTTCATATTTATACAGTAAACTCATACAGGTAACCTCATATGTGTACAGGTAACCTTCTATTTATCCAGGTAATCTCATCACATAGACATATTCATACAGACAACAACCCTCTCTCCCTTTCTCTGTCTCTGTCTCACTTTCCAAACACCCTCACTCTTTGTCCGGTTCCTCCCTCCTCGTCTGTCTCATTTCTCAGTCTCCCCAACTCTTGTCTAATTCTTCCCTCCTCTTTCGTTTCCTTTCTTTATCGTCTTTATGTCTCTTTCCCCCCTGCTTTGCTTCGTCTTGCCCAAACTGGCGAATTCTTCAGGATTTAAGAACCTTTCGTCTTCTCTCGTGTGGAGTTATTGCGGCGCCATTACTCAGTGCGATCAGTTTTGTCAGTAAGGTAATCGTCATTCAGTCAGTCAGTCATTCTTTCTTTCGTATGGTTCAGACTCGTCTTTCGTGAGCCTCTGTGGTTTTGATTTGGTTTGATTTGGTTTAAGATGGGGCGGTGTAAAGTCAATTACTCAAGCAGTCAGTCAGCTAGTCAGCCAGTCAGCCAGCCAGTCAGTCAGCCAGTCAATCAGCCAACCAGTCAGTCAGCCAGCCAGTCAGTCAGCCAGTCAGTCAGCTAGCCAGTCAGTCAGTCAGTCAATCAAGCTATTATTGCTTTTAGTTTGGTCCTTCTGTTGCAGCGGATTAAAGTCAACTAGTCAATCAATTAAGCGGGGGAGGCCTTGGTAAAAGGCAGCACCGCGCGCGCTTTTGGGGGCCCAGGGTTCCTCAGGCGCATGGGTTCAAATCCTGGCCACGGTCCGAGGGCAGGAAGGGCATCCACTCGGGGTAACCGTTCACAAATGCTAAATCCAAAGTCCTTCGTTAGGCGGCACTGTTCCAGCCCTGATAGAGGAGGGAAACCGGACGTAGAACCGAAAATAGTCTTGCTTTAGTTTAGCCCTGTTGGTGCGGGGGATTCAAATCAAACAATCAATTATTCAATTAATCAAAGAGACCAACCGTGCTTTAGTTTGACGATTTGTTGTGGTGAATTAGAATCAATCAATCAATCAAACGAAAAAAAAGCAATATTGTTTTAGTTTGGCCCTTTCATTGTGGCGAATTCAAATCAGGCCAGCAATCAGTCAATCAAATCAATCTTGTTTCAGTTTGACTCTGTTGTTGCGGTGAATTAGAATAATCCAATAAATCAATTTTGTTTTAGTTTGACGCTTATGTTACGGTGAATTAAAATCAGTCAGTTTATTAATCAGTCTATCACTCAATCAGTTAAAACAATCTTATCTTATAGTTTCACTAACTCTTTTCTTTTCCGCCACATTCCTGGAGACGCTGTGTCCCTCACACAAGCACTGCAGTAGCATAGTTGGTGCGTGTATTATCTTCACTCACTAGGTCAAATTTCATGTCAGCAGGTTACATTTTATATCCTTTGCTGACGTGACTGCGAAGAGAAACTAAGACAGAACAGTAGAAATAAAAAAAAATAAATAAAAATAATAATAATAATAATAATAATAATAATAATAATAATAATAATAATAATAATAAGAGAAGGCACTAACACGTGTGCGAAGAGAAACAGAGGCAGAGAGAGGAGTAGAATGGCGAAAAAAAAAAGAGAATCCACTAACACGTGAGCGAGGCGGAACACAAAGAGAATAGTAGAAATAGAAAAAGAGAGAGAGAAAAAGAGAGAGAGAGAGAGAGAGAGAGAGAGAGAGAGAGAGAGAGAGAGAGAGAGAGAGAGAGAGAGAGAGAGAGAGAGAGAGAGAAGGCACTAAAGTTACTGGCTGACATTTCGAAGTTTGTCATTTGCCTTCAGTAAATGCTTCATCATTGTCCTTTACCGAGGCGATCAGTGGCGGGTGTCGATGGCCTTGGAGTGAGTGAAGGCGCACGCCACTCGCCGCGCCGCCACACAATGGGAACCAGAATGCCAATAGTGAAGTGTCGGTTCCTTTCTGCGTGTAAGTGACAAGGCCTTTCCTCATGGTGGGATATCCCCTACTTAACTCCTGCTTCTGCTTTCTCTCTCTCTCTCTCTCTCTCTCTCTCTCTCTCTCTCTCTCTCTCTCTCTCTCTCTCTCTCTCTCTCTCTCTCTCTCTCTTTACGGGGGATGGCCTTTCAGTGAGCTTTTCATGTATGTTGTTGTTGTTGTTGTTGATGTTGTTGTTGTTGTTGTTGTTGTTGTTGTTGTTGTTGTTGTTGTTGTTGTTGACGTTGCTGCTGCTGTTGATCTCCGTGACACACAAAAATAAAAACTCACTCATATATTTATTACACACAGTTAGTCATTTGGTTGGTTAGTTGGTTGGCTGGTAAGTTAATTAGTTAATAGTCGGTGAGGTAGTTAATCAGTTGATCGATCAGTTAGTCGGTCAGTTAGGTAATCAGTTACTTGGTCAGTTAATTAATTACTTAGATATCTAGCTATTTATTCAGTTTTATTGATTACAAATAACCAGGTCATGAAAAAAAAGTTGTATATTAAATTTACTTTACACACACCCGTAGCCAGGCGATACAGACACGCGCTCGTACTTACCATTTGCCAATAGTTCATCCTTCACCAGCTTCCCTCACACACGTGCCTAGATATACGTACACATATGCACAGCAAATGTCTTTTTTTCCTTTTTTTTTATTTATTTATTTTTTATTTATTTATTTATTTATTTTTTTTTACATTGTAATAGTGAAACGGTCTAAGCCTTTCAGCTTAAACGGAGAGTAAAGTTTCAGATTGGTCACTTTTAATGAAGAGTAAGATAATGAATCCCTTAATTTTGAACGAAGATGAAAATAAAAAGCTCTGCATTTTTAAAACGATAAGGAGAAAAATTCCTCATCTCTTAATGAACAATTACATTATTAAAGTACTTCGCTTTAAACGAAGAATTAATATTTTTGAAAAGCTTTTCACTTTCAAGAAATTACTTCACGTTTTTTTTTTCTTTTTTCTTTTAACGAAGAATTACATTTAATAATTCCTTCTCTTTAAACGAAGAATTATTTTCTTAAAATGTTCTCCACTATTAAGGAATTACATTTCGAAAAGCCTTTCACTTTTTAAGGGCATTACAGTATAAAGTCCGTATTTTTTTTTTTATCGAAGAAGTTACATTAAGAAATTACATATTATAAAATTCTCCATTTTAAGGAGTCACATTTCTAAAAAGACCTTATTTTTTCACTCTATCGAAGAATTTTTTTTTATAAAGACTTTCTCTGTCATCAAAGAACACTTTACTTTTAAAGAATATTAAAAACTTTAACTTTTAACGAAGAGTTACATTTCATAAAAGCCTTCACTTTTAACGAATTACATTTTACCAAATCTTTTACTTTTATCAGAGAATTGCATTTTAAAGAGACTTTCATTTTTAACAAATCACATTTTAAAAAGACCTTCACTTTAAGAGAAAAGTTACATTCCATTAAGCAGCGTCTTCTTAAATCTTAAATCTTGCTCACATTAAATAGAAAGAGACAAGAAATGTTAAGTTTATTGGACGACCACTAAATCTTGACTTTTGAAAATGGATGAGCGCTGATTTATAGGAAAACCCTTCACTTTGAACAAACAACGATTAAAAGAAAAAAATGTTTACTTTTTTTCTTCTTTCTGGTTCGAATCCCCTTACGTAGTGGTTCTCTTCTGCTTGGGAAAGGAAAATAATGAAAGGAAGGAAAAAAGAAACAAAATAGAAAAAAGAAAAATAAAGGAAGAAAGAAAGTAAAGAAGGAAAAACATGGAAGAAAGAAAAAGAAAAATGGAAAAGAAGTTATAAAAGGAAAAAGATAGAAAATGAGAGAAAAAAGAAAGGAAAAGAAAACGAAAAAAAAACAAGAAAAATGAAAAAAAGAAAAGAGAAAAGTAAACGAAGAAAGAAAAGGAAAGAAAAAGAAAGGAAGAATGAAAGAAAAAACGAAAGAAAAAATTAAAAGAAAATATAAACGAAGTAAGAAAAAGGAAAGATAAAAAAAAAATAAATAAATAAAAGGAAGAAGACTCAATCAATAATCGCCACGCTGACAGAACCGAGGAGCCGCGCACGCAAACTCATTTATCACACGCAAACAAACTCATCACAACACGCCACACACTCACACGCACTCAAACTTTTTTCCTCTCCCAGCACTTAGTACGTTCTGCGTCACATTTCGGCAGTAAAGTTACGACTCGTATTAGTATTCATGCTGAGAAATTAGACGCGTGTGTGTGTCGCGAGATTTATTACCTTGAGAGAGAGAGAGAGAGAGAGAGAGAGAGAGAGAGAGAGAGAGAGAGAGAGAGAGAGAGAGAGAGTCACGTTTTCTACAGACAGTATCCACCAAGACAGAACCACTGGACATGACGAAGAGAAGGAAGAGAAAGTAGAAGGAAAAAAAAAAGAAAAAGGAAAATAATTATCTTTTCACTGCAATACGAAACAATTAACAGCACAAGAAGTAATGCATGAAATCTTTAAAAGCATTTACAAGAAAGAAGGGGATTAAAAAGAATAGATTAAAAAGAATTTCTACCCAGTTTAAAGATCGGAGGTGGCTGTAGAACAAGATGCCTCAGAGTGATTAGTAATTGAGGAAAGGTGCACCAAAGACCAGTCAAAGGGTTAAGGCAAGAAGTACCATTTGGAATTACTTCAGACCAACTGGAGGTGAGACGACTTGGCTGTGCTCGGTAGAACGATAAAACACTGGCTTATCTCACTCGTCTCACTCGTTTCACTCGTCCCATTCCTTGTATTCGACTTTAAACTGAAATCGAACTCTCTCACTTAATTCATCAATGGCGTAGCAGCAACAGGGACATAAGGCGTCGTCACACTGTTGGG
>NC_087161.1:6712500-6717500 GCF_035594125.1 Scylla paramamosain
CTCCTCGTCCTTTCATTCTTCAACTCACGAGGAAGGAGCATCGTTGCGTCCTGTTCGCCTGAAGTCGAAGTTATCATCCTCTAATCCGCTATAAAATTTTCTTAGTGCGAAACTCAGCGTACGATGATTCTGTTGCAACTCCTTCACCGCATCGTCTAGTTAGTGACTCGATGCCTATTTGCGTTAAGTCGAAGTTATTATTCCCAACTTTACTCTGAAGTTTTCTTAGCGCGGAATTCAATGTAAGATGATTATAACCAGCTATAAAATTTTCTTAGCGCGAAATTCAGTGTACGATGATTCTGGTGCAACTCCACCACCGCATCGTTTGGTTAGTGACATGTTGGCCAAGTAATGATAATGAATCGAAATTTTGGGGGTCAAACACATTCTAAAAAGGGAATATGATAAAAGTTGAAGAGTTGTCGATAATAATATGTAAAGGAGGTCACCTGAGAGCTACAAAAATTCATTCAAAAACTCGCAAAATTCAGGTTATTATGCTGGGAGATTATAATGTTAATCTGCTTGAATGTATTAACTATTTTTTCTCTCTTCGTGATTTTTCTGAATGATGATTTCTGGTTTTTACGCTCTGTTGTTTTCCCGGTAAATGGTGCTAATGCAAATGTTGTTTCTTTTTTTTTTTAGCTATTAGTGCAGATATTTTTGTTATTGTTGTTGTTTTGTTTTGTTTCTAGATATGTGAAGGTGTTCTCAAAGGTAAACAATCATTAGTTTTCTTTTTTAATTTTTTTTTTTTTTTCGTGCTGGTGATACAAGTAATTATAATGATGATGATGATGGTGATGATGATGATGATGATAATGATAATAATAATAATAATAATAATAATAATAATAATAATAATAATAATAATAATGATAATGATAACAACAACAACAACAACATCAAAAACAAAAACAACAAAGCAACAACAACATCAATAATAATAATAATAATAATAATAATAATAATAATAATAATAATAATAATAATAATAATAATAACAATAATAATAATAATTAAAAGAAGAAGAACAACAACAACAACAACAACAATAACAACAACAACAAAAGCAACAACACCAAAAACAACAAAGGAACAACAACAATAAAACGACACCAACAAACAACAACACCAAACAACAACAACGCCAACAAACAACAACAACACCAACAAACAACAACAACAACAACAACAAACAACAACAACACCAACAAACAACAACAACACCAACAAACAACACCAACAAACAACAAACAACACCAACAAACAACAACAAAAACAACAAAGCAACAACAACACCAAAACAACACCAACAAACATTAACAACAACAATACCAACAACCACAGCAACAACAAACACTGCAAGTTGCATCTAATATTAGAAATCATAATTACAAGTCCATTCTACTTCCCTTTTAGCTCCAATGCAGTAAAAAAAAAAAAAAAAAAAAAAAAAGAGCAGCAGCAACAGGAACTTAATAATAATACCTTTTTGTTCTCAGTGTTTTGCACAATATATTTTTTTCCCCATCTAGTTAAAAAAAAAAAAAAAAAAAAAGATAATTAAAACAGCGTCCATCATCAGCAGTGTAGCCAAAGCAGCGAGGCACCACACGGCCTGCAGTATTGCCACTTCAGCAGTCACGTACTTCACCTCTAACACACACCTCTGCCCTCCGTCCGTGTCCGGTGGGGAAGCTTGGGGCTCTTGATATGTTAGTTTTGGCGTTTGTTTGAGAATTTCAGAGTCGTTTTAGATCGTGTCTGTGTCCGTTGGGAATCAGAGAATCTTTATTAAGGTTATCAGTGTCCGTGGAATGATCTTGAGTTAGCTTCTATGTTTTTAGTTCGTATAATTTGGTGGAGGTTCAAGTAGAGATTTCCATAGTAGTAGCAGTAGTACTAGTAGTAGTAATAGTAGTAGTAGTAGTAGTAGTAGTAGTAGTAGTAGTAGTAGTAGTAGTAGTAACAGTTGTTGTTGTTGTAACTGTATTAGAAGTTGTTGATACTGTAGAAATAGCAGTAGTAGTAGTAGTAGTAGTAGTAGTAGTAGTAGTAGTAGTTCCGTTTTGTGCTTTTCCATCTGCTTCTCTTTTCCTATTCTTCTTACTTTAATTACTACTATTACTACTACTACTACTACTACTACTACTACTACTACTACTACTAATAATAATAATAATAATAATAATAATAATAATAATAATAATAATAATAATAATAATATTATTATTATTATTATTATTATTATTATTATTATTATTATTATTATTATTATTATTATTATTATTATTATTATTATTATTACTACTACTACTACTACTACTACTACTACTACTACTACTACTACTACTACTACTATTACATCAATAACAAGAACATTAACAATAAAAACAACAAAAACAACAATTACTACTTACCACCACCACCACCACCACCACTTACCCTAACTAGGAGGGCGTCGCGGGGCAGCGGGCACACAGGGACGGCCAGTGGCTTAGCGGCTTAGCGCGACGCTCATGTAATGCCAAGAGGGATTATGAAACGTGAACGGTGGCAGTCTACATGAATATATTGTATGTTGTAATTGTAGTGGTGGTGGTGGTGGTGGTGGTGGTGGTAGAAGTAATAGTAGTAGTGGTAGTGGTTTTTGTTATCGTAGTGTTGTTAATTATGTAGTAGGGAAAGTGGTGGTATAGTAGATGTAGTAATAATAGTAGTGGTGGTGGTGGTGGTGGTGGTGGTGGTTCATGTCATTGTAGTAGTGTTGATAGTAGTAAAAGTAGGAGTGTAGTAGTAGTAGTAGCAGCAGCAGCAGCAGCAGCAGTAACATGATACAATCAACTATTAGAGAGGAAGACAAGAAGAGAAGGATAGGAGGGCACACCATTTAACTTCACTTCACGTCAAGCTAACACAGCCACCAACCTAACCCCAACCTACGCCTCATCCCCCAACATACCCAACCCAGTCCCCAACAAACATGATACCCTGTCCCTTTTTTCTTCCCGTTTTCCCTCTTCCCTTCTCTTTCTCCCCAATCCACCATCAAGCAACCCCTTCTTTCCCCTTCCCCCCACCCCTTCTTCTCCCAGCTCCTCTTCCCCCCCAACGCCCCCCTCCAGCCTCCCCCAGATCCGGATCCGCCATCTCTCATTTCATCCACAAATTATAGCTCAGCCAGTCAGCAAGAGATGGCGAGACTGGATTAATTATGACATCTGGGACAGTCTCTCTCTCTCTCTCTCTCTCTCTCTCTCTCTCTCTCTCTCTCTCTCTCTCTCTCTCTCTCTCTCTCTTTCTGTTAATCTATCTCTGTCTTTCTTTTCCCTTTTCTTTCAGTCAATAAATCACCAATCAGTCTGTAGTCTCTCTCTCTCTCTCTCTCTCTCTCTCTCTCTCTCTCTCTCTCTCTCTCTCTCTCTCTCTCTCTCTCTCTCTCTCTCTCTCTCTCTCTCTCTCTAATGGGGTGGAGAGGTACTTGAGTTGTGACCAATGAAGTGAGAGTTTTACATTCCTCTCTCTCGCTGCCCCGACCAATGAGGTGAAAGCTTCCTTACCTTGCCCTGGGTGCGCCAGCCAATCAGCAGGCAGCTTGTGTGTTTGTGTGTGTGTGTGTGTTATCATGTCGTAGAGTACAGGATTTTATGTGCGTGTGATTTCCTGTGTGTGTGTGTGTGTGTGTGTGTGCCATGTATATAACTTTAAGTGGCCATATAAAAGTACAGGACACACACACACACACACACACACACACACACACACACACACACACACACACACCACCATACACGCATTCACTCATTTTCTCCTTTCCCTCCATAAACCTTCCTCTAAACTCTCCTATACACCCCCTCCCTCCCATCATCCTCTCCACTTCCCTCCACTCATTCCCTCCACTGCTTCGCTTCGTTATGAATCATTCCTCGTTATCCGAAGCGCCGCCTCGCCTCACCCCGATTAACGAAGCAGATTTTACCGTATCCAGACTCGGGCGGGAAGGGCGGGAGGGGAAAAAAAAAAAACCGGGGAATTTATGGTGTATAAGATGCACCTTTAGCGCTAAAAAGAGGGGGAGAGAGGCAGGTTGGGATGTATTTAGGGGGAGGATTTAGTGTGGGTTTTATAGTGAGAGTTAACACACACGCAGGTAGATAGATAGATATTTATTGACCACAGCACAGTGTTCACAAATTCTTGTTTCATCGTATAATTCTGTAGCCCATTAATATAACAGTGCGTGTCTGTGAGCAGTGGGTAGAGCCTGAAAGTAGGAATACAACAAATTTTAAAAGAACGACAATAAGAACTCACCAAAGACAGATGTAAAATATGAATAAAAGCGGAACACTAATAAAATGTAATTACTAATAAAATCCAATATAAAACGAAAAACACTAGCGAAGCACACACACACACACACACACACACACACACACACACACACACACACACACACACACACACACACCAGGTTTCCGTTTATCGTAAATCTTTCAAGACTTAAAGTGATTTATCATATCATCTCCTTCCCTGAGAGATAAAAAAAAATATATATATATAATGAAAAGATGTGATATATGTTGTTTCTTTCTTTTTACTTATCTATCTGTCTATCTATTTATCTATTTTTTTGTCTCTTTCCTCACTTCCGTCTTCATCACTTACCTTTCTTCTATTTCTTTGTCAGTTTTCATTCTTTTATCCATGTATGTATTCGTACCTTTATTAGTTTATCTTTATTTTTATCTTTGTACAATTATCTATCTACATCTATTCGTTTTTCATTCATCTATGGGTCTATACTTTTATTTGCTTCTGTATTTGTTTACCTGTCTATCGGTTTCTATAAGTTCACTGTCTATCTACCTGTCTATCTGTCTATCTATCTACTTGTCCATTTGTCTGTTTATCTATCTATCCATTTAATTATTGTTTATCGATATTTATCTATCAAATTTTTATATCTGTCCTTTTCACGTGTCCACTTA
>NC_087161.1:6730000-6740000 GCF_035594125.1 Scylla paramamosain
TCCTTTCTCTTTTTTCCTCCCTCCTTTCCTTCCTTTTTTCCTCCCTTCTTCCATCCGTTCCTTATTTCTTTCCTTCGTTCTTTCCTTCTTAACACATTACAGTACTCTCCCTCTCTCTCCTTATCTTCACTTTCCCTCCTCTCCACAGCACCCTGCACCACCCCTACCTCTTCCTTTTCCATCCCCCTCTCCCTCTGAAACCATTATATACCTTGCCTTTCTACCCTTAACTAACCCCGTCTTGTTTTCACCTCCCTCTCTTTCCTTTCCTCTCTCCCTCTCATCCTCCAACTATTCTGTACCTTCCCTCTTTATCCTTAACTAACTAATCGTGCCTTGTCTCCTGTCTCTTCTTACTTTCCCTCCTCTTATTTTGTAACCGTCCCTCTCTTTTTACCTAAGCACGTCTCTTCTTCCTCCTTAACTAACCACGTTTCTTCCGCCTTCTTAACTGTTAGGCACTGGTATGTTTTTATTCGTATATTTATTTGCGACGAGCGGCGGAGGTGAAATGTAGTGATAGATTGTGTAGATGGATGTGGCAGCCGGAGTTGGGAGTGCAGAGTATGTGCAAAGGTAGCCAAAACAAGTTGAGTTTGCAATTGCTGAGAGTGTGTTAATCTGAAGTGTTGGCTAAGCATCCAGGTTCGCAGTTCCCTTACAGGATAAAGTGATGATCTGGGTTGTGTTGGGCAGCAGACTCGCCCCAGATACGGCATGGGAAGCAATTTCAAGTACAATTTGTGCATATTATGTAGAGAGAAAAACCCCGAAGACTGTCACTCAGTCACTCCATCAACACAAGTCCAAAGTATTCGTCGTACATAACTAACCACGTCTTTTTCCTTAACTAACCTAACCTAACCTAATCACGTCTCTCCCTCCTTAATTAACCACATTTATTCCTCCTCCTTAACTAACCAAACGTAACCCAACTTAACCTAACGTAACCTAACTTAGCCTAACGTACCCTAACCTAACCTAACGACACCTCTCCTTCTACAGGCTGGGTGGGGTCTAGCAGCCTGGCCGTGTCCCGCGTGACGGCGCCCTTAGTGGTGGCCCTGTGTCGCCGGAAGAGCACCAGACTCACGGCGGTCATCGGGGGCCTGGTGATGGCGCTGGCTGTCCTTTTCGCCTCCTTCGCGCTGCATCTCCACCAGGTGTTCCTCAGGTAGGCGATGATGTGGAGTTCAGCGGGAAGAGAGAGCTGTAGTCGTATGTAGGGGGAGTGATATAAGCTTGGGCGGAAAGAGAGTGTTCTAGAGAGCTATTTTATAAGCTGAGGTATGCAAAGAATGAGAGAGTGAGAGGGTGTTGTAAGGAAGAAAGTAGACCAGGACGAGAAGGAAAGATTGCTTGGGCGGAAAATTAAAGATTGTTGGGGCAGGAAGAAAAGAAAGGTACGACGGGGAGGAAGATGTTCTAGAGAAGGATTTGTCGGACAGGGCGGGAAGAAAGGGTGGAGTGATGTAGTGTATTAGGACGTGAGGAGGAGGATCTAAGGAAGGAAGAGAGTATGGTAAAGCTAGAAGAAAAGATTGTCAGGGCGGGAAGAAAAGGATGGTGTGGCGGGAGGAGGGTGTTCTAGGGAAGGCTGAGAGTGGGCCAGGCAGAGAAAATTGTTACAGGGGGAGGAAGAAAAGGGAGCTAAGAAGGGAGGAAAGTGAGATGGAGCGGGAAGATAGGGTTGTAAGAAAGCATGCTAGGGAAGTGAAGTGATGCAGAGCGTGAAGTGAGTGTGCAGGGGCGGGAAGTGGGTAGCCTAGTAAAGAACGAGAGGTGGGCTGAAGCGGGAAGTAAAAGCTGGGAGGACGGGAAGTGAAGGAAACTAAGAATGGAAGGAAGGCAGACAGAGCGTGAAGAGAAGGTACAGGGACGGGAAGAGAGTGGACTTGGTAGGGAAATAAATCTCTAATGAATCTCCAATATTTACGAGTAAATGCACTTCTGCTAAACTTACTTCTTTTCTAATCCTTTGTTTTTTTTTTTCTCCTTTTTTTTTTTTTATTCTTGCCTATCATATTTTCTTAATTTATCATCCTTTTATTAAATGTTCCAAGCTAAACAAATTTTTTCTCTCTCTCTCTCTCTCTCTCTCTCTCTCTCTCTCTCTCTCTCTCTCTCTCTCTCTCTCTCTCTCTCTCTCTCTCTCTCTCTCTCTCTCTCTCTCTCTCTCTCTCTCTCTCTACGTTCCTTTACTCAAACAATGGCTAAGAAAGAAAAAGTCTATTTATATGTAGCTTGCAATTCGTGTGTGTGTGTGTGTGTGTGTGTGTGTGTGTGTGTGAGAGAGAGAGAGAGAGAGAGAGAGAGAGAGAGTGGGTGCGTGTTGTTTGGGCTTAAGAACTTCAAATGGTTTCAGCGTTAAAAGGATCAGAAACAAGAGATTAATTCAATATTCTGTAATTTTATATCCACCTTTATTAAATTCTCCTGCATCTAATTTCCTTGTAACTTGATTTGCCTCTCTCTCTCTCTCTCTCTCTCTCTCTCTCTCTCTCTCTCTCTCTCTCTCTCTCTCTCTCTCTCTCTCTCTCTCTCTCTCTCTCTCTCTCTCTCTCTCTCTCTCTCTCTCTCTCTCTCTCTCTCTCTCTCTCTCTCTCTCTCTCTCCTCCTCCTCCTCCTCCTCCTCCTCCTCCTCCTCGTACTGCTCCTGCCTTGTTTTCCTTTGTCCTCTCTCTCTCTCTCTCTCTCTCTCTCTCTCTCTCTCTCTCTCTCTCTCTCTCTCTCTCTCTCTCTCTCTCTCTCTCTCTCTTATTCCTGTCTTTACACTCTCTTGCCTTTCTTTTTTCTCTCCCCCATCTCTTTTCTCCTCAATTTTTTTCGCCCTCTTCCCGTCTATTTTCGGCCCACTCTCTCTCTCTCTCTCTCTCTCCTCCACCTCTTCCCGTTCCTGTCCATCCTCTCCTCTTTCTGATATTTCCCATCCTCTTTTTTATATCCTCGTCCCTCTCCCTCTTTACTCCCTTACGTTTCTTCCCGTCCTCTTCTCATTACTCCCTTCTCCCTTCCCGACCTTTCACCTCCTGTTATCTTTACCCCCTCCCTTTTCTCCCTTTCTCTATATCTACCTGTTTTTACCTACACTCACCCTTCTCACCCACCTCCCCCCATCTCTTGCTTCCTTTCCTCTCCCTTTCCGTCATTTTCTGCTTCATTTCTCCTGTTCTCGGCCTCTCCCTGTCTTCGTGTGCCTTCCTCCCACCTCTCCTCACTCCTCACTTCCTTTTCCTCTCCCTTTCTTTCATTTCTCTTGCTTTCTTTCCCTATTGCTTTCGCTTCTCCCACCTCCCTATCCCTCACTTTCGTTCCTCTCCCTTCCTGTCATTTCCCTCTTCCATTTCCTTGTTTTCCTCTCATCTCTCACTTCCTTTCCTATCCTTTCCTGTCAAAACCCATTTCATTTCTCCTATTTACCGTCGTCCTGTACCTCCCTCCCTCCCCTCACTTCCTTTCCTCTCCTTTCCTTTCATTTATCGTGTTTCCACCATCTCCCTGTCTTCGTCCACCTGTCTGCCGTCTCCTCACGACCCTCCCGCCCAACAGCTACGGCCTGGTGCTCGGCGTGGGCGTGGGCATGACGAGGGAAGCCGCCAACCTGATGCTGGGGCAGTACTTCAGACGCAGGAGGGAGTTCGTGGAGATTATTGCTCAGTCTGGCTGTGGGATTGGCGTCACGCTCTTCTCCGTTTTCTTCAAGGAGGCGATCAGGTGGGCAGGAGCAGCAGCAGGGGTAACAATAGCAAGGGTAACACATGTACAAATAATAGGAGTAATGTAGCAGATAACCATAAAAAATGCATCATATAACAGAAGTAACTATAACAAGGGTAACATAAATGCATCAAGTAAACTGTCACAAGGCCGCAGACAGGAACAAAGTACAGCAACGAGTGAAACTTTACTTAACCCCAACTTAACCTAACCTAAGACATGCATCAAATAAACTGCCACAAGGCCGCAGACAGCACCAAAGTTCAACAACCAGTCAAAACCTCACCTAACCTAACACATAAGAGTGGGAGCCGTTGCAAAGGCTGATCCCACGAACATCACTGAACTGGAGGCGAAAGGAGTGGTAGCGTTTCTTGATTTGTTGGTTTTCTGGTCCTTTAAAGATTGTCGGTGATTAGAGGAGGTACAGTATACATTATTTATATACTTACAGTACATACATACACATACTTGAATACCCGAACACTCGTATTACGTATATATATATTTATGCGTCTCCCACTAACGTATTTGTTTCGAACTAGAGTCACTAACGTTTTCTTTAAAAATTAGGCAGAACCTAGTAACATTTTCTTTAAAGATTAGACGGTACCTCGCAACGTTTTCTTTATAGAAACAGAACTTGCTACCGTTTCTTTTTACAGAGAAGACAGGACCTTCCGACGTTGTAGTCGTGAAAACTAAATTGAGACGCAAGAGAGGACAGAGAGAGAAAACGGAAGGTTAATCTTGTCTTTTACGCGGTAGAAATATTTACTGCAGCTTAGCACAAAAAATAAGGATAAAAAAGTTATAGATGTTTAAGGAAAAAATGTGTGTCGCAGCGAAAGAGTTAAAGACGAGGCGATTACGTAAGTAGAAATAGGCACGCACACACACACACACACACACACACACACACACACACACACACACACACACAGAGATAGACATAAATATTCTCATTGACCACAGCCAGGAGTCACATAATTATTTATTTTTTTCCTTTGTTAGCCAAATGAACACAACTTCACAATGTACATACATATTTATTTACACAAAATATATGTAATTATCAAATCTGTAGTCCATGAAACTTCATACACTAACAAAAAATAGAAATAAATAACGACACTTTTCCTTTTTATAATCACCAGTACAACCTAAGAATTTCATGAATTATTTTACACACAAACTGATGAAAAAAACGATCCGAAAACAAATCTTCCGTGCCACACATCTGATAAGTGTCTCGAATATGTAAACACACACACACACACACACACACACACACACACACACACACACACACACACACACACACACACACTTCACGTCCTCAGCCTCCCCCTCCTGCAGGTCGGTCGGGTGGCGTCTGGGACTGCAGGCCGTGACAGGCGTGGTCTTCTCCAGCTTCTTCCTGGGCATCTTCTACAGGTCAGCCTCGCTCTACCACCCCCAGCGGCGCGCCATCCTGCACATCAAGAACCAGAAGAGAAAGGTAGGCTGAGAAGAAGAAAGGTAGGCTGGGAGAGAAAAGTAGGATGGGGAGGAAGATCGGCTGGGAGAGAGAAAGGTAGGCTGGGGAGAGAAATTTAGGCTGATGGGAGGAAAGGGAGGCTGGGGGGAGGGAGGTAGGTTGAGAGAGGGAAAGGTAGGCCGAGGAAGGAAAATAGGCTTTGGGAAGGAAGGTAGGTTAGGGGAGGAAGATAGACTGGAGGGAGAGAGGTATGTTGGGGGAAAGGTAGGCTAGGAGAGGAAGGTAGGCTGGCTGAGGGAAGTGAGGAGAGGAAGAGGAAGGGAAGGTGACAGCGCCGTAATGGAAGGAGTGAGTGAGTGAAGTGAATGTAAAAACTGAGAGAAGACTGAATGAGGACGTGTGAGAGAAAGTTAAAGAAAAGATGATGATGAGAGAGAGAGAGAGAGAGAGAGAGAGAGAGAGAGAGAGAGAGAGAGAGAGAGAGAGAGAGAGAGAGAGCTGGTATTAAGATATAACAAAAGAGAAACTGGAAAAAAGTGTAATTATAAAACACGTCATAACTTTGATAGACAAAAGAAAGTTAAGTAAAGATAATAGAGAAAGTTACGTTGAATTAAAAAAAAAAAAAAAAAAAAATGAGAAAGAAGTAACGTAATAATATTTACACGAGAAGGTAGATAGGAAAATAGATAGACAGATAGATAGACAGACAGACAGGAAGATAAATTAACAGGTAAATGCATACATACATAGATACATTTTCATAAGTAGGAGAAAATATCATGTTTATTTATTTTTTTTTTTAAACACCAACTTTTTTTTTCTTCCCTCTCCCACCTTTTCACCCTTACCTGTGACTTTCATCCTTTGTCTTTCACTCTCCTCCTCTCTCCCTTCCTTCGCCTACTCTCTTTACGTCTCTTTCCTCTCCTTTCTCACCTTCCTCTCACTTCCCTCTCATCTCATCCTCTCTCTCTCTCTCTCTCTCTCTCTCTCTCTCTCTCTCTCTCTCTCTCTCTCTCTCTCTCTCTCTCTCTCTCTCTCTCTCTCTCTCTCTCTCTCTCTCTCTCTCTAATCCTTAACCTTTCTCCTCTCCCATTTACTCTCCCATTTACTCTCCCATCTACTCTTCCATTTTATCCTTGAACTTTCTCTCCCCTCCTCCTTCCCTCTTCCCTGACCTTTATTCCCCTCTCCTCTTCCTCCTCCTCCTCCTACTACTACCATGACCTTTTCTCCCTCCCCTCCTTCTCCTCCCTCCCTCTCTCCCCATAACCTTTCACGTCTCCTCTCCCCTCCGTCTTTCTCTCTCTCTCTCTCTCTCTCTCTCTCTCTCTCTCTCTCTCTCTCTCTCTCTCTCTCTCTCTCTCTCTCTCTCTCTCTCTCTCTCTCTCTCTCTCTCTCTCTCTCTCTCTCTCTCTCTCTCTCTCTCTCTCTCTCCTTATCTCATTGGCCTTTTCCTTCTCTCCCCTTCCTTCTTTTCCCTTCCTCTCCATTCCTTCTCTTCCATGTTACCATTCCGTCTTCTTCTCTCTTCCCCTTCATTCTTATTCTACTACACTCCCCTCCTCATTACCCTCTCCCCCACTTTCCCTTTCCCCTTCATATCCCTCACTCCTCCTATCCCTCCCTTCTTTACCCTCATTCCCTTCACTACCCCTCACCCTCCCTTTTATTCCCCCTCTTTCCTTCCCCCTTCATTTCCCTCACCTATCCCTTTCTCCGCCTCCTCGCCCTCCTCCTTTATCTTTCCCCTCACTACCTCATTCCCCTCTCTCCCCTCTCTCCCTTCGCTATCTCCCTCTCCCCCCGCAGCAAGTGAGGGACAAGTACAAGATCGACTCTGAGAAGCCACCTTACTTTGACCTGACCTGCCTGAAGCTGAGGTCAGTCCAGATCCTCATCACTGCAGCAGCCGTCGCCTCCGTGGGCTTGTACACACCTTTGTTCTACCTCGTGAGTACACCTTAACTATACTGTACACCCTCAATATACAGTGCACCTTTTAACCCTTTCACTGCTACACAAATTCTTTATTGTACACCCTGCCTCGTAAGTACACCCTTAACCCTTTGAGTATCACGATATTAGCCCACTTTCACTGCAGATACCATTACAGGAGTGCATTAACTTCAGGATGATTTTGTTGTAATAAAGGTATTAGAAATTACCTTTTGCTACTCATCAGTTGGCATTACTCCTTTCATAATTAATAGCAGGTGATTTTGTGATGCTTTGAAAGTGTCTGGTTCTGAAAGAGTTAATGTACTGTAAACCCTTTGAATGTACTACACTCTATCACTTTTTTTCTATACGCATCCTTGTTCTACCGCTTGAGTACACCAGACGCCCTTTCATTGCACTGTACACCCTGCCTCGAAAGTACACCTTGAATATACTGTACACCCTCAACGTACAGTACACCTTTTAACCCTTTCACTGCTACACAAATTCCTTATAGAACAATAAGATCACAGAAGAATGACCCTAAATGGATGATTGGTAGGTTAGAACACTGCATAGGATTGGAGAGAAGTATATATAAGAGATTAAAGGCAGGGGAAGAGGATTTAAAGTCTAAGTACAGTAAATTGGTTGGAACAGTTAGGAAGTTAACGAAGAAGGCTAAATTTTCACTTATGTACATCTTCCTAGAGCCATTGTTTTTTGCTACTACGGTCAATTAAATTATTCTGCACCCTGGAAAACACATAATTTGCCAACTTTTCCGTGTTCTTTTTTCCGCGTGTTCATGCAAACACTTTTCACAGTGCCGTCAGTGATAACAAGGGAAGACCATCACAGTTGCATATACACCCTCCATCTCTACCACGCATCTACATCTTACATCCTTCAACTGTCCACCGTGCCACACTTCTTCTGTACACACCCTTGTTCTACCTCATAAATACACCTTGAATGTATGTACACCCTTTAAATGTACACCTTGCCTCGTGAATACACCCTGAATATACTGTACGCCCTTTAAATGTACTCCTTGCCATCGACACTTATTTTATACCTGTATGTCCTTCATTGATTTGTGTATTAGCTTACATGTATAGCGAGCTCGTTGTATACTTAACTGTATTCTTCATTATATGTATGTTTACCGTTTCTCTTGTGGCTGTCTTATCCATTTCTTTTCTCCTCCCTGTTCTGTTGTTTTTTGTCCATGTCCATTCTCTCTCTCTCTCTCTCTCTCTCTCTCTCTCTCTCTCTCTCTCTCTCTCTCTCTCTCTCTCTCTCTCTCTCTCTCTCTCTCTCTTACCTGAAAATCCTTACACTTTCTTCACTTTTTCCATCCTTCCCTTTTTTTTTTTTCTTCCCTTCACTCTTTCTTGCTCCTCCTTCCTTCGCTCTCTCCATCTCCATCTCTTCTTAAAGTTTGTTCATCTTGTCCTTTTTTTCCTCCTCCTCCTCCTCCTCCTTCTCCTCCTCCTCCTCCTCACCTGGGAATCCTTAATTAGGCTCGCAGCTTCACCTGTCGCCAGAATCACCCCCTCACTCACCTGTGTCACGCCGCCCTCTTATTTTCGGCAGGTAACCCCACCACTCTCTACTCTCCCCCACCCGTCCGCCTCCCCGCCAGCCTGCCTCTTGCTGCTGCTTCTTTTTCTTCCTCTTTTTTTTTATTGTTTTTCTTTTTCTTTTTCTTTTTCTTCCTTCCTCTTCTTCTTCTTCTTCTAATTATTATTATTATTATTATTATTATTATTATTATTATTATTATTATTATTATTATTATTATTATTGTTGTTGTTTTAGATATTTTTACTCAAGAGGAAAAACGAGGCTCAGATTTTTTTTTTTCTTTCTGCTTTTTATTTTCTTTTTCTTTTTTTTTTGCGTTCCATCTTTTTATTTCTAGCGTCAGGAGTTTATTTATTTTTCTATACTTTTTTATACACCTTTATTTCATTTTCCTCCTCCTCCTCCTCACTTTATTCCCCTGTTCCTTTTTTTTTTCTTTTTTTACATATCATCTCCAGAATTCTTCACTTTCATTTTCTTCACTTTCTTTCACCTTCAAGTTCTTATTTTTATTCATGAAGAGGCGGCGTTGGAACCTCTAATCCTTCCCAATCCCCTTCAAAGCAAAATATGAGGCCACTAATCCTCTTATAATCCCCAGAAATATAACACCGGGGGGCTGGATCCTCTTTCATCAGTGTCCCATTTCCCTGATCCCATTTAAGAAACATGTAATCCTCTCCTTTATTTTCGAATTCGCTTAGAAAGTATTTATTCCTCCTCCTCTCCCTTGAAGTCCCACGATTTTGCCTCCAGTCTCCTTTTTTTTTTTTCATCCTCAGAATCTATTAAAATTAGTCTAATTCTCTTTTAGCTTAGATTCTACTGTCACTAGATAACGTTCAGTCATCTATATCTACTAAAAATCTACAAGAGAGTATCCAGTCCCCTTTTCTCAGTTTCAGATTCAGTTAAATCCCATGTAATTCCCTTTCATATGTTTTTTTTTTTTTTTTATCATACAAAACAGCGCTTAATCCTCTTTAGTTCTCTTTATCCATTTTTTTATTCCACAAAAACTACATCAGGTCCTTCCAGTTCCACAAAAACTGCATGTAGCGTTCTTTATCCATTTTCTGATCCTACAAAACTACATCCAGTCTTCTCTATCTACTTCTGATCCCACAAAATTACATTCAATCCTCTTTATCTACTTGTACTCCTGCAAAAACTGCATTCAGTCCTCTTTATCCACTTTTAATTCTACAAAAGCCACATCCAATTATCTCTATCAACCTTCTAATCCCACAAAACTATATCCAGTAGTCA
>NC_087161.1:6745000-6870000 GCF_035594125.1 Scylla paramamosain
CTCCACGGCACTCCCCATACTGCTGGGGGTGCCCGTCACTGGTGGGTGGCGGCCGACGCGATGGTGGTGGCCTGGGCCCGTATTCTGAAACGCTTTGCTTTCCCTCCAGGACTATTTTCAAAGGTCACATAAATGATTAACAGGGTTCTTAAGAATGCTTCTTTTGTTAACCTGTCACTAGAACTGTGATAACATGCTTAAAAACCCCTTTAGCTTCAATTAGAGCCTGGAGGTGCGGGCAGAAATGTTTCAGAATAAGGTCGTTGGTGTTTGCCTGGCTGTAGTGTAGCGTGTTTGAGTCAAGCGTTGTTTAGTCATTAAATCGGTGTGATTTTTTATTCATCTCAGTCATTAAGTTGTGAATATTTGTGTTGTTCTGTTCTGTTGTATTTTGCTATCCATGTATTTGTCTGTATTCTTTATATATATATATATGTATATATATATATATATATATATATATATATATATATATATATATATATATATATATATATATATATATATATATATATATATATATATATATATATATATATATATATATATATATATAATTACAATAACATTTTGCGTTTCTATACATATGGTTAGTTAGGTTAAATGTAGATTCATTCAGTACATTATTTTCATTGATAATTCCTTCATTGTGTAGATCGTGATTTTTTTTTTCACATAAATAAATAGTCACTGTCTCGAAATTAGTAGGCTAGGGTTATTTCCATAAGAACCTTTTTTTTTCATATTTGCTTTGTTTATTTATTTATTGTTTGTTTGTCGCTGTTTTTCAGTCACTGGAAGAATGTACATCAGGAGCCGTCAACACCCTCTCACTCACTCAGTTACTCACTTCGTTGTAGTCACTTCTGAATTACTTTTCGTGAGTGGTGCGTGCGTGCGTGCTCTCTCTCTCTCTCTCTCTCTCTCTCTCTCTCTCTCTCTCTCTCTCTCTCTCTCTCTCTCTCTCTCTCTCTCTCTCTCTCTCTCTTTTGTAACCATAGCTAACGCCCACCCCTCGCCCCGCAGGTTACATCAACGAGAGTAACCCGAAGAGCGGCTACTTCTTCGCCAGCATCTTTCTGCTTGGCGGCGCCTCCTGCCTCTTCCTCCTCAACTACTTCCGGGAGCGTCTGTCCAAACACGACACCACGGTCTCCTTCACCACCGTGGACTCCCACCTCGCCCACGATCCCTACGCGGTGCCCCTGGAGAACGGTGGCGGCGGAGCGGCTGCTACGGGAAGCGCTGGGGCCTCTGGGAGCAACAAGGCGCCGATGGCTCCGCCGCCACAGCTCCCCAAGGCACCTGTGTGTACCTGCGGCGCCGACTCCAACGCGCCGCCGCCGCCGCCCGCCCTGCAGCTCCCAGGGCCTGGACAGGACCACGCCAAGGCCTCGGCGGCGCTGAACAAACTCGGCAAGACCATCTCCTTCGCCACCTCGGTGGACGTGGTGGAGCCCAAGCTGCGGCCCGAGCTGCTCACCTGCATCTCCGAGGAGGGGCTGCTCGATCACTACTACGACTACGTGGTGGACTGCGTCAACTCCTGCCGCCACGACGACTTCTGCAGTGAGCGAGGCAGCGTGGACGGCGAGAGAGACGAAACCGACGACGAGGGTCTTGAACCCCGTCCTCGCCACCACCAGCACCAGCACCACCGCCCTCACGCCTCCCAGCACCCAAGGTTCCGCGTGCACCTCCCCCACGGCCGCCGCCTGGGGCAAGCCAGCGGCGTCAGCTTCAGCGAGCCTGAGGACCTGGCCAGGCTGGGCCAAGGTGGCTGCGGGAGCGGCCGACGACTGGCCCACTCCTCGCCCGCCCACCATGCCCATCATGAATACACTCCCCCGCCCCTGCCCGCCCCGCGGCCCCCAATACTGCGCCGCCAGCCGCAGCCCGCCACCCGCCCGCGACGCAACATCACCGTGATAGAGGAGATGACCACCTCCGTGTGACCCCCCCCGCCCCGGCGCTGCTGCTGCTGCTGCGGATGCTCCCGCCACGGCCCCCCCTCAGCGTTGGCAGGTACCCACGTCCCCTTTGCCACGCAGAGACACGCCACAGAGTGACACGGGGACCGCTTGGGCACGCCGCCCCCTGCTGCAGTCCTGCCGCGCCGGTGATGGGCGGATCCTCTAGTGAATTGTTCGTAAACCCTTATAAGGGACTTAGGTTCAGAAATACTCCTAATGTATTCAAAAGACAACAATATATATATGAGACATAATATATATATATATATATATATATATATATATATATATATATATATATATATATATATATATATATATATATATATATATATATATATATATATATATATATATTCTGAGTGCAATATTTGCCTTTCCGACGGTCAGTATCTACCACGATGTGTGGCGTGGTGTGCGCGACAGACTCCCGCAGGCTGGTGAGACGACACAGCCTCGCTCACACTCAAGGTTCAGTTTTCCACGACAACTCTTCTTCCCGCCGCAGGCCTTCACGTTTCTTCCTGTACACAAATGAGGACGCGATCTTATGTAGGTATGTATGTACATAGCCGTGTGTACGTGCTGCTCCGTGCACACCATTGTTCGTGTGTGCGGTTGGATACTCACACGCCGACATCGCTGTGATAGCCGAGGGCCGCGCCACGTTGTCGTTGCCGTGTCCTTCCTCCCTCAGGCAAGTAAGCGGGTGTCCCTCGCATTACACCGCCGGGGCGGGTCCTGCCGCCATCTTGGCAGCCTGCCCACCACTGGGGCCACCATCTCCTGACTTCTCCGGGATCGGCCTCCCCCCACCGCAGGCGTCCCTCAGCAGGCCGGAAGCCGCTCGCGGGAGGCACTGCAGGACAGCTCGCCTAGGTAGGACATGCGGAGACAGATCTGCCTCGAGTGTTATGAAGCAGCGAGTAACGCCTCGAACATCCCATCCCCCCCGAGACCCGCACTGAAGTTTCTAGGCGACGAGACTCCCACCAAAGAAAACCCGAGTCAACGTAGTGTTAGGACGAGGCGGCGTCCAGGCGTCCCGTCCGCCGCCCGTCACCCTCTGTTTTGTGAACTTGTGTAATCTCTCTCTCCCTAACTTTGTGGGCGTGTGTGTGTGTGTGTGTGTGTGTGTGTGTGTGTGTGTGTGTGTGAATGAGCAGTTACCAGGTGTCGGCGCCCGCCATCCCAGACGAGCATAATACTTCCCCGTGTGTGTGTGTGTGTGTGTGTGGCCGCATCAGTGTACAGGACAGCGACGTGCACCCCACCTGTCGTCTGGCGCGTGTTGGCGGTGTAACAATACTGTATGTACATTAGGTTGTCTTCATCGGGGAAACCACAAAAACCATCAGGCAACAATACACAAAACAGAAATAGCAATAATGAGTGTGAGTGTGAGTGTAGTAGTGTTCTGCAACCTCACTTTAACTACACACTCGCTTCACTGCAACACCTCACCTTTACCGCATCATTCACTTGAGTATTACAGGCAACACAGAATTTTGGGCATAAATTTGAATCTGAAAAAAAGCTACAGTGGAAACAAAACACGTGAGAGTTGGAACGCTCGAATATTTATGGCAACAATGAATCAGTGTTGCCAGGGCGTGTTGCAACAGATTTACAGACGAATTTATAAACTCGCAATACTGTGGCGGACTGGCGGCTTCTGCTCCCTGCTGTTACGTTACCATCAGTTATTATTATTGTTCTTGTTGTTGGTATTATTATTATTATTATTATTATTATTATTATTATTATTATTATTATTATTGTTATTATTATTATTATTATTATTATATCATCATTACTACTAATAATGTTACTGCTACTACTACTGTTTCTACTACCGCCACACCACCACCATCACTACTACTACTACTACTACTACTACTACCACCTACTATTACTACTACTACTACTTCTATTACTACTGCTACTACTACTACTACTTCTAGTACTACTACAACTACTACTACTACTACTACTACTACTACTGCTGCTGCTGCTGCTGCTGCTGCTGCTGCTGCTGCTGCTGCTGCTGCAGCTGCTGATGCTGCTACTGCTGCAGCCGCCACTACTACTACTACTACTACTGTTGCTGCCACCACCACCACTACCACCACCACCAAAAAACTAGTACCCACCAAACTTTGAAACAAAATAAGAAACATGGAAAAAAAAGGAATTTCAGATACGCGTAGATGAGTCAGTAAATCATACATATAAATATAATGATAATAATAATAATAATAATAATAATAATAATAATAATAATAATAATAATAATAATAATAATTATAATACATTAGGCGGCCACACCAACCGCTACAAGGAATCAGCACACACACACACACACACACACACACACACACACACACACACACACACACACACACACACACACACACACACAGTAACATTAACTGAAGTCTACTTTTTATAATCAAACTCATGTATTTTAGTAGTAACTTACAAAAAGAAACTCCTTTATTATATCTACCTTTGTCACTATTATTATTATTATTATTATTATTATTATTATTATTATTATTATTATTATTATTATTATTGTTATTATTATTATTATTATTATTATTATTATTATTATTATTATTATTATTATCATTATTATTATTATTATTATTGTCATCATCATCATCAGTACATTTAGGCGTTTTCATCCCCTCCTCCCTTCACCTGTGCGGCATTTGGCAAGCATTCTACTGGTAATACTAATCATTTGCCACGCGCTTCAGTACCTGTGTTGGCGCGGCAGGGGGCAGGTGTATGTTCGTGAGGCTCACACCTGCCGCGCCACACCTGACGACTCGTGAGCCTGACGACTCGTGCGGTCAACCCGGCAAACGTTGACTTCCTGAACGTGGACATAAACGTTTTTTCTTGAAACTTTCGTGTGGTGTGTGAGGAACGGACGGTGTCTGTGAGAAAGTGATATTGGTTTCCTGTAGGTGCACACCTGTCATTGTTGTTGTTGTTGTTATTATTGTTGATTATTAATTATTATTATTATTATTATTATTATTATTATTATTATTATTATTATTATTATTATTATTACTACTACTACTACTACTACTACTACTACTACTACTACGGCTACTACTACTACTACGGCTACTAGTACTATTACTACTACTATTACTACTACTACTAATATTGTGTATTTTCGAAGTGAGTTAATTTTTCATTAATTTCAGTATCATAACGTACATTTTTACTTCATTTTTCATCACCAATTTTTCGTTCTTACAATAATTTATTTGATTTATTTCCGTCTCTCTCTCTCTCTCTCTCTCTCTCTCTCTCTCTCTCTCTCTCTCTCTCTCTCTCTCTCTCTCTCTCTCTCTCTCTAATCATGTTCCAATTTCACTCCGTAGAGTTTTTTTTCTTTTTCTTACTCATTTTCTATTTTTTTTCGTTTTGCACTTTTTTCTTTTCTGTTTTGGTTAATGCTCGGAATTTTCACTGTTCACCACAGGACAAGTCGCGCGCGCACGTGTGTGTGTGTGTGTGTGTGTGTGTGTGTGTGTGTGTGTGTGTGTGTGTAGAGTAATTATTGTGGTGGAGTGGCAGATTATATACATGTAACTCATTTTGTACTTGCTCGTTATGGTTTAAAAGAAAACATCCCCTCATCCTCCCCTCCCTCCTGTTCTCCCCATTCTTCCCCACTCCTTTCCTTCCCCTACTTCCCTTCGCCATCTAAACATCATCCCTCTCCTTCCTATCTCTTTCTCCTCCATTCTCTCCCTATTCCAATCTTTTCTTATCCATTTTTATTTCCCATTCTTTCTCTTCACCAATCTCTCTTATCACGTATGTATCCTCATTCTCATCCCATTATTCCTCTTTATTTTTCGTCCCCCAATTTCTCCCATTATCCTGCTATCCTCATTCTTATCCCCCATTCCTTCCCTTCCCCCCATTCCTCCCATCTTCTATTCATATTCATTCTTCCTTAATTCCCATTTCATTACTCCTACTTACCTCTTCTGCTATTCTTCACTCCCTGTTCATTCCCATTCTATTCCCCATTATCCTCCATTCCCCATTTCCATTATTTCTTCAGTCATTCCATTTCCTCATATTCCCTCTATTCTTTCCATTCCCTCTCCTAATTTTCCTCCATTCTTCCCTTTTCCTATTCCTCTTTATCCGTTAAGAAACCCACACAGTAACCTTGTAAATAATAATAATAATAATAATAATAATAATAATAATAATAATAATAATAATAATAATAATAATAATAATGATAATAATAATGTCTAGCTGTGTTTGTATAAAGTCGAGAGTTTGCGGATGTTGTTTCGTTTTTGTTTTGATTTTTTTTTCTACACATATATGAATTTTTGAGTCCTTCGTGAGGCAGCGAAGACCGTGACGTCACCATGATAAAAAAAAAAACATTAAAATATATTTAAAAAAAAGCATCAGCTGGGACTAGAAGGAGGAGGAGGAGAAAGATGATAAACAAAGGAAAAAAGAAGTATATTTTTATAAAGTCCTGTTGTTGTCCGTTTGTTTGTTGTCTGTTGTCCTTCGTGGAGAAAACAAAATAATAGTAACTACACTACTGCTACATATTACTACTATACTACATAACTATTAGTGCGTGAACCAGTGAATAATTAAGAAAAAAGTAATTAATTCGTAAGGTTTTCAAATACCGGAGCGATCGGTTTGTTGTGGTCTTTAGAAATTGTTGTGGAGCTCCTTAATCTTCCCTGACACGCCAAGTATCGGAGGGAAAGTTGTCACAGTGCGGGCCGTTCTCTTGGGTGTTTTCATAATTTTAGTGATAGCTTTAAGAAGAACTACATCGTCAGTCAGAAAAAAAAAAAAAACATCCATCTGAATTTCACTAACCATTCTTAAAATCTTTGAAAACTTTCCTTTAACAGGGTGTCTTCATAATTCTTGGGATTATTTTAATAAGGATTTTACATTGTCAATAGGAAAAACGCCCCTCAGAAGATGACCAATCATTTCCCTAGCCCTTGAAGGAGTTTTCAAGGGTGTTTTCGTAATTTTTGTGATAAATTTCATAAGGATTCTACATCATCTGTCAGAAAAAAAAACGTCCATATTAAACAGACTAATTATCTCTGAAAATTATTAGAGCAAAAGAACGAAGCGTTTACAAGTACGGACTTGTAAAAGAAAAAAAAAATAGGGGTCACAAGGATAGATATAGTATTTTTAATAATCGCTCAGCAATTTAAGTTTACTCTTTAAAATAAATCACAATTATCTGCAACAGAAAAATAAGCGTTTCAGCAGCACGCTAAGGGTTGGGGATATGACAATGAAGTGCCCAGGTTTGCTACAAGAGAAAGATGGATAATGCTGGGGCTTTTCTAAAGACATGTTGGTGTTTTGGAAGCTGCCACTTGAGACCATATTCTGAAACACTTTAGCGCCGCACAACCACTACTTTCAAAAGGCTCTAGATGAAGTTACACGGGTTTTCGAGAGTGATTTTATGGTTTCTAGTGACAGATTAACAATATTTCTACATAATTAACAGGAGAAATTCTCTTGAGAACCCAACTAATCATCTCTGTGGCCTTTGAAAATATTCGTAGTGAGAGAGCAGAGCGTTTCTGAATACGGACCAGAGCCACTGCACGAGGATTCGGAGTGTGGGGAACATTTAGTTAACCCTTTCATTGCTCCGGTCGTGTTAACATTCACTGGGGAAAAAAAAAAAAAATTGTATGCGTAAACGTAAATTTAGAGCGAACATGTCAGTTTTGTCTTTTCTAGACGACAGAAGTGTTTAAGAGACTGTAGTACCAAATGAATGTCTAAACTTGTATTAGGTGATTATGAAAGAAAAAAATGTCCAGCATTGAAAGAGTTGTGTGTGTGTGTGTGTGTGTGTGTGTGTGTGTGTGTGTGTGTGTGTGTGTGTGTGTGTTTAGTGACTATTCCTGAAATATTCCGAATTTTTGTGAATATTCCATATTTTTACGAGGTGGTGTAGAGATCTTTGTGAACGTTCTGGTGTTCAGGAGTTTAAAGGAGAATTTCGAACCTTTTTAATGAAAGAAAAATTTGCAGTATGAAAGAAATCTAAGAGTTCCAAAATATGTATCAGTCCAGTCTCCGCCTAAAGAAAATGTTTGTAATCTCAGATTATTCCAGGCGAGTGAAAAGTTACTGTTATCAATACCGTAATGCTGGAGAACTGAAAGAATTGACGGCTAATAATACCAAATACTTTCGGATAGAAAAAGAAAAAAAAAGTGTCTATTCTTAATGTCAGAATACTAATTCGTAATACCGAAATTTTCGATTAAGTGAAAAATATGTTTACCTCATTGTAATACCAAATATTATGAAAAGATTTTTTTTTTATCCAAAATACCCCAAAAAAAATTATATTCTTAATAGTACCAAAACTTCTGGATAAGTGAAAAATTGTTTGCTCGTAATACCAAAAATTATGACTGAGGGAAAAAAAAATCATTCGCAACACCAAGACTGCAGATAAGTAAAGTGTGTTTATTCATCTTACCAAAAAAAAAAAAAAAAAATTGGATAAAGGAAAAAATGTTTGTTCGCAATACCAAAAATTGCCTCATAATTGGAAAAATCATGGCGGCACCAGTGTTGAACGAGTGAAATAAATGTGAATTTTATTACATCCGGAAAAGTTGTGTACATAATTAACACTTTAATTCCGTATAGATAATAGAAATTAAACTGTGTTCCAAGTAACAAAAATAAAACAAAAATAAATCAAAAATATTTATATGTCTTCGTGACACTAAGAGTAAACTGAAAAAAATAAATGTTATATTAAAGATCGGATAAGTGAGAAAATGTAAACGTTATAAATAAAAAAGAAAAAAATCTGATAAATCGAAAGTAAATGTGTCAACTTAGTAAAATTCCGGATGAGGAAAGAAAGCGTCACATACAAATGTCTTACCAATACCAGATTATTCCGGAGAAAGTAAGAAAGTGTCATTAATACCGAAAAAAAATGGATTAACTTTTAAAATGTGTCTTTTCTATATCACACTACTCCGGAAAAATTAAAAATGTGTCCTGCTAACAAAATTTTTAAAATGCATGGGTGAAAGAGTGTGAATGTAAAAGAAACAAAAGTAGATCTCTAGATAACTGAGTGTGCGCTGAAGACAACGTTGAACTCGTTTATGTGTCTTCGTGAGGCAAGTGACGGAGAGAAGACAAGGAGGAAAAGTATAGATATTAAAGACAATAGGATGAAATGCAAGAGAAAGAGGAGAAAAATAAGATAATATATGCCAGACTATAATTTTTGGAAAGGGGTGTAACGAGAAAAGAGGTGGGGGGGATAGGGTGGTAGGAAAGAGGGAAGCAATAATTACGAATAGATGAAAGAAGTAATGAGAGAGAGAGAGAGAGAGAGAGAGAGAGAGAGAGAGAGAGAGAGAGAGAGAGAGAGAGAGAGAGAGAATTGTGAAGTTCCTAAAATTGGAATGACTGACCGATGGAGTTTATATTAAATGTTACAAAGCTGCATTTACTACTACTACTACATTATTATTGTTATTATTATTATTATTATTATTATTATTATTATTATTATTATTATTATTATTACTATTATCATTATCATCTTCACCACTACCATCACCATCATTACTGCCTATTATTATTATTATCATTATCATCATTATTTCCAGTTATTATTATTATTATTATTATTATTATTATTATTATTATTATTATTATTATTATTATTATTATTACTGTTACTGTTGTTGCTGCTGTTGTTATTGTTATTGCACTAAGAAGCTTTTATCATATTTCACTACTGTTATCTGACGTTCTGTGTGACTTATTCAACAAACTTATCTATTTACTTGTCACTCTGTTTATTGAACTCACTTCGTCTTCTTTCATGGAATGTATTGAGAGAAGAAAAATGTCTTGTTAATGTATATTGCGTTGGAAATGCAGAGAGAGAGAGAGAGAGAGAGAGAGAGAGAGAGAGAGAGAGAGAGAATTCCCTATAAACCAAGTGTGGTATTAATTTTTTATCTATACATTTATGTATTTATTTATTTATTTATTTATTTATTTATTCAGTTAGTTAGTTAGTTATTCGTTTATACATTCATTTATTCGAATGCAGTATTTTCTGATTTTTTTTTTTTGCACAATTTTGAAATAATATAATCTGATTTTTTAAAGGTATATAAACCAATAGAAAGTCACAAGAAAATCAGTAACAAAAAGAATAAAATAAATGTGTCACATTAAATAATAATAATAATAATAATAATAATAATAATAATAATAATAATAATAATAATAATAATAATAATAACCAAAAATTACTAAGGTCACAATATTTTTACCTTACTTATTCCTTCGTGTTCCTATTACAGTATATATTATCTTTATATATATATATATATATATATATATATATATATATATATATATATATATATATATATATATATATATATATATATATATATATATATATATATATATATATATATATATATATATATATATATATATATATCATTATTATTCCTTCTTCGCTTGTTTTCTTCGGTTTCTAGTCAGACAATCACTCGGGCAGAAGGAAGAAGAGAAGGAGGAGGAGACCCATTTGTTAGTGCCCTGTGTGCGTTTATGTGTGCGTGTGTGTGTGTGCCTGTGTAAGGATCGTCAGCCCTTCCCACACGCCAGCTGCCTGTTCGTGTGTACATAGTCGTGTGTGTGCGTTTTGTAGTGTACAGTACATAGAGGCGTGTACGAGTAGCATGACGTTAGGTAGACAGACCAGGAGCAGCAACTGTAGGTTTTAATGAACAATAAATTATGTTACTGGAAAATATGTACCGTCAATATGGTTGTCTTATTATCCTTCATTAACACACTCACAAGGAAGAAAGTATTGGAGAATAATTCAGTGATGTTTGCTTTATATCATGGGTTTGTGTGCATTAACTACTAACCTAAGTAAAGGGTACGTGGTAGTGTCAGTGATTCAGATTTCCTGTGAGGCCATGAATGAAGCACCGAAGCTTGGTTTGTATAGTTCCATAGTTCCGTTGTTTCACTTCCGTGGCTCCTGTGAAGTTGCCAGGGGTCGCCAGAATCTATACATTCGCTACAACAGAGACGTGAGAGGTGTGGATAGGTTAGTGGTAGTAATGATGAGGGAAGCGTAGAGAGGTACGAAAGGGGGATCCACTGTGGTACTCTCGTGATGCGTGGGCAGTCTGGACACCGGCGAATGAGCAGAAGAGGAATGGAGGGAGCGGAAGCCAGCCAGCCGGAGCTCCTTTGGTCTGTATTCTCAGTATTTTAACATACCTCCATTAGATCTAACAGGCTCCAAAGGAAGGTATCGGGATTCGCATTCGCAAGAGTATTTCTTGATTGTAGTGATGAGTTAATAAGGATTCTACATTATTAGTAAAAAAAAAAAAAAAAAAAAAAGCCGAATATTTTTTATTTATTTATTTTTTATTTATTTATTTTTTTTTTTTTCATTTTGTGGCATTTGAAAATAGTCTTGGTGTGAGTATAAAGCGTTTAAGAATACGGACGACCTCGCTGAGACGTCTGGCCCGCGTCTGTATCCACACTGGCCTTTCCTATCGCTTGCTGAGGACCAATGACGCCTCAAACCAAGGAAGGAAACAGTGCATAGTGATTCCGATGTCCGTTTTCTGACGGTGGGGAGAGATGAACACAACACAACGTGAACCGTGATGGGCTGTTATGTTTGTGCTGTAGCATTTTAGGCATAAGGCGTGGTGGTATTGCAGGCAAAAATGAGATAATGTGTTGGATAAGATTGATGTTGACATAGGAAGTGAAGACTGAAGAGGAAAAGGTGTGTGTGTGTGTGTGTGATCCTTCAAGTTTCTGGGTTGCGTTCAGTACCGCGACTCGGGGGGCCCAGGTAACCCGAATCACCTGAGTGACCCAACTGAACGGTTTTGGGCGCCTCCCGGGATACTGTAAACAAATCGTCGACGTTGCCATGGAAACAGCCACATTCTACCCTACTGTATCAAAAAACATATGACTGACGCTTATCCGCTTGGTTATTTGTATTACGGAGCACTTGCTGTCCTCGGCGATGAGGTTCTTGGTGAAGATCCGTTACTAATATCATTAAGTACCCATCCCATATATATATATATATATATATATATATATATATATATATATATATATATATATATATATATATATATATATATATATATATATATATATATATATATATATTTACGACTCAGTACTTTACTTGCTAGTGCATGGCATTGTACGTATGTGGACAGTACAGTAGCATTTGCAATAAATAATAAGAATAACACCAATATAAATATGGTTGGGCGGCCATTTTTGTTGTGACGTCATCACAGCACAGAGCGCCCTACCTCCTAGCTACGGGTAATCGGAGTCACCCGAGTGGGCATCCCGAGTCGCGCAAAGAGAGCATTGAGAATTGAGCGACCCAGGTAACCCTAGTCACCCAACTGAACACACCCCTGGAAGGTGTCGGCGTGTCTGTAAAACGACGAAAGACAATCAGACAACGGTGGCGCAGGTCAAGATTTAATTAAGCAGTTCAGGGAGATTTGTTTCGCATCCCTTTGAATGATGTTGCAAGTCACTGAAGGGCAAACACACACACACACACACACACACACACACACACACACACACACACACTTGCTATTTCCTCCTAATGTTGTTAAACAAATCTTCGTTATGCATTCGTCCTAAGCCTGTATTCGGCCACATGTCCTAAGAGAGCCTATACTAAATAACGGATAATAGGATATTGTAAGTGAACCAAGATTCGAAACCATGAGCAAAGAAGCAGTCTGAGTGGAGGGAAACGAGCAGTGATTAAGTAATCACTGGAAAGCAAATTAAATACTGTTGAGGATTCCATAAAATATATTACGTAACGTTTCATTACTGGTTCAAGAAATTGCTGTGCTTGACCACTACAGCTAAGCGTCAACTAAGCATGTGATTTTCTCCCTCTAGTTTATTCCTGTTTTTTTTTTAACTACAGTACCTCTTTACCTCTCTCCCTCTCTCCCTCACTCACTCCCTTATTCCTCCTCCTCCTCCTTTCCTCTTCTCCTTACTTCTCCTTTCCTTCTTTCTTTCTTTCTGTCTTCTTTTTTTTTTCTTTTTCTTCTTCTTCTTCTTTTCTCCTCCTCCTCCTCCTCCTCCTCCTCCTCCTCTTCCTCCTCCTTTTCCTCTTCCTTCTCTTCCTCTTCCTCTTCCTCCACCTCCTCCTACAGTTGTTAGACACCTTACACCAGTCAACCCACATCACTGTCAGCCCACGAGTGGCAAACATAGTTCGATATAACAATAGGTAATAGGTTAAAGGCGAGATCATCCAGGTAACGTGGTGGGGCGGGAGGAAGCCGTCACTGGCGATCCCCGTCACCTGCCCGTCAAGTCACCACCAACACCACCTTGAAATATGGAAATGTAAAATGACAACAGTCCCTGGTTGTAAAATGTATCAAGGCCAGAAATAGTACATATACCTCGAAATTATGATACGAAAGATGAAACCATTCCTCAGCGCGATCCTACAAAACAATGTAAGAAAAAATTGCAGACATAAGAAAAGAAAAAAATATTACAAGAGAAAATGCTAACATTTCTACAAATATTATACTGAATGAAAATACAGATCTTCCGTGGATGTTGAGAGAGAGAGAGAGAGAGAGAGAGAGAGAGAGAGAGAGAGAGAGAGAGAGAGAGAGAGAGAGAGAGAGAGAGAGAGAGAGAGAGAATTTTTTTTTTATGTAGGAGGGACACCGGCCAAAAGCAACAAAAAAAAAAAAAAAAAAAAGCCCACTGAGATACCGGTCCCCGAATAGGGTCCAAAGCGGAAGTCAAGAATTGAAGGATAAGTGTCTTGAAACCTTCCTCTTGAAGGAATTCAAGTAGTACGAAGGTGGAAATACAGAAGCAGGCAGGGAGTTCCAGAGTTTACCAGAGAAAGGGATGAATCATTGAGAATACTGCTTAACTCTTGCATTAAAGAGGTGGACAGAATAGGAATGAGAGGAAGAAGAAAGTCTTATGCAGCGAGGCCGCGGGAGGAGGAGAGGCATGCAGTTAGCAAGATCAGAAGAGCAGTTAGCATGAAAATAACGGGAGAAGATAGCAAGATTGCGGCGATGAGAAAGAGGCTGGAGACAGTTAAAGAAGAGTAGTTGATGAGACGAAAAGCTTTTGATTCCACCCTGTCTAAAAGAGCAGTATGAGTGGAATCCCCCACCCTCCCAATACATGTGAAGCATATTCCGTACATGGACGGATAAGGCCCTTGTACAGAGTTAGCAGCTGGAGGGGTGAGAAAAACTGGCGGAGACATGGCTGTCCATTTACATGTGAACAAGCCTTGAGGAGTTGTAATAAGGATCTCTCACCCCTCATATATCCATCTCAAAGAATGAACAATTTATTTTGTAGTTTTCTGTATCGTCTTCGTTGGATCCTTCGGAGCTTTCTTTCAGATATCAACCTTATATGTAATGATGTTGATTTATTCTCTTTATGCAGAAAGCTTACCAAAAGATAGAAATGGAGGCTATTTCTATCTGCTGCACGCTTATTTAACCGGTTGTACCACCCTTTAATATCATTATTTGTGCGTACGGACTTGTTAAAGACGCTCCAAGTGGAAGTGGCCATACAGAGCCATAGATCCATGTTCCTGAAATGCAGTCTACTACTGTGCGTACTTGGGTGCTGGTAGGTTGGTTTGGTTTGAAAGACGCTCAAATACCAGAAGTACTTCTCCCTCCAGTAGAAACGGAAGAAATACCTGCTTACGCAGGTATTTCTAGGTTCCTTCATCTTGGTTGTACGCCTGTTGTAAACCAACCTCTTGTATCTGGATGAAGTAAAACACAAATGAAGTACTGAAAACAATACCCTCATACGGAAAATAATAAGCTAAGACTAATCAACATATTTACTTCCTCCATATAGCCTGTGTCCAGTGGAAAATACGAGTACATCCCTTGATATTAGCATTGGGTAAAAACTCTGGCAGGACTTTCCATAGTGATCTTTCGAAGTCAGCTGTTATGTGTTGAGCTGAAGTTTTATTTAGAAGACAATTTAGAAGTGCATAAAATACTTGGCGGTAATCATTCTTCTTTTGGCCAGACATTAAAACAAACAATAGAGGCACCTGACTCGCATAATCCACTGTTCGCACGAAATCATTAACAGTGAAAAGGGGTGCCTACATAGCTTAAATATTCCATCAATATACTAAGATTTTTCTCTGATTATATGTCCCATTTGTTGATCAGTGGCGAGGATCAAGTGGCGCCGTCCATGGACTCCCGCATCAACTCTAAGGAAGTTATTTGGAATATGTGCCTTATTAAGTTCAAACGACAGGTACTTTTGGTTCAGTTGGTCTTAATTTCTGCATTTGCCTGTTCGCAGTTCTTACTAGGTCCTCAGGCTTAGGCAAAGTCGGGCACGGTGTATTACCCATCTCTTGCAGTAGACCCTAAATGGAATGAAATGTTGGCAACTTGGCATTAATCGCTAGCATATATATATATATATATATATATATATATATATATATATATATATATATATATATATATATATATATATATATATATATATATATATATATATATATATATAATTTTTATACCGTTTCTATGACAATTTTTATTTCTGTTGACTTCTCTCTTATAACACCATAAGATGCCATTGGATGATAATCTCTAAATACATTCAGCGTCAATCGAAATGAGAAATAAAAAATTATGGTACTATGTATGCAATTATTTTCAACAGACTTACATCATCAACTATGACAGATGCTGATTTGAAAGGATCTTGTACCGCTATTTTCTTCATCTGAGATACAATTTTAGTGGTAGAAACTGAATCAGTTGATGGAGGATAATTGTGTGACGTATTACTCTTCATAAACGTTTTATTTCTTAGCGTGACTGTTGCTTTGCATGGGATTATCTTTGGACGGACAGTACACTGCCATTATGTTACATTTGGCTGCCATAATTTTACGTTATAAGTATATCCTAGACTAACAATAAGCTTGTTGTGACCATGATTTGTACTCTCTTCAAATAACTGGAAGGAAACCATCACTGGAGGGGTTGCTTGTTCCTCATTTTCAGTCTTGCAAAAGAGGGTTTTCAGCTGCTGATTCTCCCTAGGACAGATGGCGTGTTATTCATTTCGAATGTCTTGCAGACGTCGATCTCCATGTGATGTTTCTAGTTCCATTGGAGAAATGGCGTTTTCTCCATTTAAAGTATCTTGCAGAGGTACACCTTCAAGTGATTATTCTACTTCTGTTGAGATGTTGACTTATTCCTCATTTTCAAAATCCTGAAAAGGCGGATCTTCAACCGATGACTTGAGAGGTTGCTTGTTCATTCGTACACAAGGTGCAACTCCAGTCATTGGTAATCCTTGACCTCACGGCTCTGCAGTAATCTGTTCGAGATATACCAGTATCACATTTCATGGGTTGCCACCTGCAACAGCTATTGCACCGTAGACTTGTATTGCCCCTACAGCCGCTTACAAGAGGACAGATAGGAACACAACATGCTGTCATCAACATGGCTGAAGACTTGGTGAAAAGATCACTCAGATATAGAGATGAAATAAACCCTATAAATTGTTCACAACAGTCAAGTTTTTGTTGGAAACAAAGAGTGGACAACTACAAATACAACTGAGCTCTAGATCACTGATCTGGATCTGGGTCTGATCTGGATTCGCTCGGGGTAAAAAGAACGCTCGCGGCCATTACTGACCAAAACAATGACAACACAAGCATATCACTACCCAGCAGTTACAAACGGCAGACTGTTGATGCTCACCACTGTGCTCTTAATATATAGCTTATCCTTGTGTGACGCGACGTGATGTGACGGTGAAGTGAATGGTGGCCACAAGAAGAAGAAGAAGAAGACTTGTTTATATGTGACGTCACCAAAGCACGAGGTGTGGAGGTGCAGTTGTACGTGCCTCTTTTTACTCCTATGTGTCTGTGCACCTGTGTCTGTATCCCTCACGTGCAATTACTTTTTAGAGCACCAGTACGTCACAGCCCCTCACCATTACCAAGGTACGTGTGCGTGGCGGCGTGGCGTCACATGTGTGGTGTGTTTCCCTCTATGTGGCAGAGCTGGCGTGTTTGAGTGAAGATTAATCCTTGGGGGTGCCTGAGTACCTGTGTGCCTGTGCCGCTTACGTGTGATTACCGCTCAGGACACCAGTACATCACGGCCCCTGAACATCAAGATTACCGATACAGGTGGACGTGGCGGTGTGAGTGTCCCTGCTGTGTGCGGCAGTGCAGGTGTGTGTGAGTGAAGACTAACTCCCATGTGTGTCTTGCAGGGTGCCAGGCCGCCACACACCAGCCGCTGTGTTGTGAAGATGACGGGCAGACACATCAGGTAAAGGGAATTTTTTATTATATTGAAATGAAATCAGCCTTTTCATCCAAAAGTTAAGTTAGGTTCTCTCACCAGGGACCAGATGCTCAAAAGTCTTAAGAGCCCTTTAGGCCAATGCTTTAAGTATAAGGGCCCTTACAATCAATGCCAAAGGTAAAGCTTGCCTCGGTACCACCCATAAGCTCATTTTCATGAACTCCATTTATCCTGAGAGTCGGAATTATTGGTGTTTTTAATATAATTTCTTCTGGTATTCACTCCCAAAAGTGATTGTAAGGTGGCAGAAGTGTTTTCAGACATGAAACTCCACATAAAATGTGCCAAATCTCCCAAATAAATTTAGATAGAAGGCTCCACTGGGAACTTGGCTCCACAGTGGTCATGTTGTTTTGGTAGGGTGGAGTTTCTTATGATGGAAGAGTTAACTTGGTTAATTTGAATAGTTTACCTTGAATTTTTATTATTATTATTATTATTATTATTATTATTATTATTATTATTATTATTATTATTATTCATTTATTTATTTTATTTATTTTTTTTTTTATTTAGTACTGGTATATCATTTAGATTACTAAATAATTGTGAATGTAAATTTATGGTGTTTATTAAATTTATGGTGTTTATTAAGTGTTCATTTTAATACAGAATGTATCCATGATTTACCTGTCAATGATTTATGTTATCATATACTTGTGACCTTCACCACATTCTTTAAATCCACATGCTGCTTCCTAACTTCAGGGGATGTCCATCCCTCACCACTGCTGTCATACTTGCCCACACATTATGCTGCCTTTCTGTGGTGACAGCAGCACTCAGTGCTCCCACCATGACTGCCTTTCTATTTTGCACCCCATGATGAGTATATAGCACTCTTCATTGCTGAACTTGTTTTTCTTAGCCCTTTGCTTGCCATGGTGGGCTCTTCCTCTTGTCCACTAAAATTTACAAACACGGCTGGGAAAATCTGTGAATATGGTTGGCTGCACATGACTGTAATAATGGCTATGTTTGATTGCCCAAGCTTCTCAGATGTTGTGAGCTGCTGTGATAAATGTACCCAACACAGTGCTTCCTTAAGCTAACAAGAGACTAAAGAGAGTTTTGAATATCAACCTTAGAGATCGCCCTTTAGGTGATCATAACAGAAGGTAGCTTAGAGGCGCAGTAAGGGAGAGTTTTGAGCATCCGGCCCCAGGTTGGGTTAGGTTAGGTTCCCATCTGGTCAGGTATCCCCAGAATGTTAAAGCTTTAAAGAGGGGAGCATGGACATAGGAGGGTGGGGTCAGCTGAACTCAGCACACCAGTCTCATCAAAGTAGAATTAACAATAGAGACACAGTAATGTAGGGGACTGTGGTGTGCCTCATGCAGCCAGTGGTTGTGCAGAGCTGCTATGGGTGATGTCAGGCCATGAAGTTAAACAGCAAAGAACCAAGTGTGAAATGCCGACTTACCTACATTAGGTTAGGTTTACATTAATTCATTTAATTGATTTAACAGTTTTTTCAATGTGTTGGTCACAATTTGAAAAAAAAGAATGTTTTGCACAGAAATAAATGGTCTCAAAATCTGTTTTGCTGAAATTATTTCAATAATCCACCCAAGAACTTAAAGAAAAGAGTACTTATTATTTTTAATCATCATAATGCTTGAGTGAGCTGATATAATGTTATTTATTTTGTTCATTACCTACCCAGTTCTGAGAAAGTTTAGTGATAAGTGATAATATGTAGACCTAACATGGAACTGAGTGTCAAAAACACTGAAAATGTGTCAAAATCTACAGATAAGTTACGCTATTAAAATCAAAGTGCATTGTGTTGAGGTAAAAATTAAATACCATATTTTCAAGCCCAAATTTCTAAATCGTTTGGTTCTTCCCACATTATTTTTTTATTTTTATTTTTTATTTATTTATATTTTTCTAGCAAGCATTTGTGGTACTCTAACAGTATACGTATGGAGCTTCTAGAGGCTTATCTCAGCTGTGTCAGCAACAGGCAGAATCATCAAAATCTGTATGATAAGAATGTATCCTATTTGAGTAATGGTGAATAATCCACAGGAGCAGGTACTGGTATTGTGGCTGCTTGTAAGGTCCACTCCTCCCTCAACCATCCTTTATTCCATACTTTACCAGCAATAGTAAAATTTGTTTTCACTTTTTTTTTTTTTTTTTGGGGGGAGGCTTTGGTCAAGGACAATAGAAATAGGAAAAAAAAAAAAAACTCACTAAAAAAAGAGGAACAGCCTGAACTAAATGCATCTAAAGTATCATAACTTCAGTCCCTTTGACTGTGACAGTAATTGTGTATAATAGTTAAACTATTACAAAGATAGAAGAGGTAGAGGATACAGCTTTGTAGAATAATACAAGGTGTAATATATTCTCATAAGTTAAATTAACTATCTTCCGACGTTATATTCATTTTAGTGAAATAAGAAATTAATGAGCTTATTTGTTAAAAATCATACTGATCTGATTCAAATCATGATTTTTACTTAGATTAAGATAAACTAGAATAATATTTTTTTAATTCTTTGATGTAACAACCCTGTCATCTATGTAATGATTCTTATTAATGCATAAATTTCTAATGGTTTTCAGAAATGATTGACAACTGGAGAGTACACAACATAAAAAAGAAAAAAGATAATACAGAAAAAGTAAGTTACATCTCCTGTGGAGCATGTCAGCTCATGCTGAACAATATCCTTGGTAACAAGTGTTATCACACATGTTACGACAGCAGTATTGGAAACATATAGATAGATTCAGGAAATAATTTGCCAAAATTAGTACATTGAAGTTGAAAAATGAAAAAACCTCAACTGTTCTCCATGCTCTGAGGAAGAGTCCCCAAGCTTGCACCTCTTTCAGTCTTGTCTTGAGATTAGATTAAGTTGTCTGTAATGGTTGCAGTTAGGAGTCAGGACTTTGTCTCAGAACAAAGCAGTCCTATCATCCTCTGTCAGAGAACTCCCCCAAAAGGGGATGGCTGTAATAAGGTTTCACAGGACAGCTCATCTGTCTCCTTTCTGTCCCAAAAATGTCATCTCTTTATTCTGAAATGTTATTTTATGAATGATTTTGTCTTAAAACTTATCAAATGCAGTATATATATATATATATATATATATATATATATATATATATATATATATATATATATATATATATATATATATATATATATATATATATATATATATATATATATATATATATATATATATATATATATATATATATATATATATATATATATATATATATATATATATATATATATATATATATATATATATATATATATATATATATATATATATATATTCTGCATCATAGTATGAGTGTTCATGAGTATCTTTTATTCAGCTTAAGTATTTGTTAACACATCTCTTCCAGAAGCATGGGTTGGTGTCCTATACCATACTGCATGCTGTCTTTTGTGTCCTTTCTCTGTCTTCTGTGTATAGTCTACCTAAGGATAGTGTTGGAGTAGGGAGCCACTCATTCTTGTCAATTGTTCCTGTTCTCTAAGTGGTGATTGGGATTCATACTCACAGAATCAGATAGCAGTTCTGTTATTTAGAATAACAGTATAAAAAAAATGTTGCTGTAGAAAATCCCTGAATGCAATTTATTCAAATGACAGTTCATGTGTAGACATTCCAGTCACCCACTACCATATATAAGAAAACAAGCTTGCATGTTTGATCTAGATAAGAACCATTCATTGACATGCTTTCCTCTGCTGACTTTATGGTGAAGAGGAATAAGAACTTTTTTCACATGTACTACATTATTTTCCTCCCTTAGGCACTTGCATCATGTCAGCAACCAGTGCCAGGTGACCGCTGATGGGTGTTGCCAAGGCAGGCCGGATGGTGAGGAGTGCTGGCAGGAACAGCCACCATGGAGTACAGGAAGGTCCATGAAATGTTCTGCAGCTTTAACCAAAAGTACTTCTGGGGAAAATTAAGCCAAGTGAAACTCAACTGGAGTAAGAATATGACTCTGTGAGTAATACATACTGTGACATTGTTGATGTAATCTTAAATGCTTCCTTTAAGTATTTACATTTATTTATTTATTTACTTATTTTATTTATTTTTTAGGGGGAGGGGAGGGGGAGTATTGATTTATTCTGTTCAGACAGTAAAAAAAGCAATGACTAAATCAACAGAATAGAGAGGAGATGTACTGTATGGGAATATGACTACACTTCAATCCAGAAACAAATGAAAGGGATGGGATTGGCATGAGAAGATTAAGATGAAAGAGAGGAAAAAAGAATTGACAGATGCAAATAGTAATGATATGTACTGTGAAGCTTTGACAAATAAAAAGTATGACAATATACCTAAGCTGAAAGAGATGGAGAGCTCTATAATACAAAACAAAATTCAAATAAGAATTAGCAGGACTAATGAACAGGACAGATGAACATGGCAAACTTCTAAATTATGAAGGTGAGAGAGTAATAAATATACATAACTTAATAATGTATAAACCTGTCTGGGAGTCTGCAAGGTATCAAAGGAGTCCAGTGGTGTAGTGTTTGCAGGCTCAGCTCAAACAATGAGTCTGGTGGTTTGAATTCTTGGCCAGGCAGGTGGGTTGAGCTTGTCTCCTCATGTATTGTGGCACATTTCATCTAGCAGGGATATGTGGAGTACAGATTCAACTGAAGCTGCAACTTGCCATTCCACCCCGGCTGCAGGTCCTTAGCCTACATGTCACCCATAGCATTATCTGTCTCTGGAAATTTTGAAGCTGCCTCACTTTACCCTGGGACATCTCTCAGCTTACCTCAGACTACTGATCTCTTAGCTTGGCATTGTGATTTGATCCTAGTATAGTGATACAACAGTCAAGACCAAACCAATGAGCCTTGGTGACCATCTAAGCCTGATTGATAACAAGTCAGATTCCCATAATCAGTCCTTGGTGATGGTGCCCTCACTGGCTGATTCATCTGCTCTACGGATCAGTTTGTCAGTGTTTCCTTGTTGCTCCAAAGCTGGGCATAATTGTGTCCCAAGATTCAAAGACAGATTTATTGATGGGGGTGATAGGTGGAAATGAGTAGGTATGTTTAGCACAGGGACTGCTATAGGTAGGCCTGATGACCTCTTGCAGCTTCCCATATTTTCTTATACAGTGGAACCTTTGTTTTTTAACTTAATTTGTTCTAGAATGTTGTTCAAAATCCAAAATATTCGGAAAAACTTAAACTACTTTCTCCATAGAAATCAACATAAAATAGATTAATCCATTCTCAGACAGCTGTCCACTGCGTCTTAGCAGGTAATGACCGATGCTTCTACTGCTAAGATGGCTGGTGCACATCTCCAGCTTAGAAATTATTTATCCAGAAAGGATGTATTGTATGAACTTAGTGACACAGAACTCATCAGAAGGTATTCTTTAGACAGTTCAGGTATTCTCTTTGTCACCGATCAAGTGAGGGAAGCCTTGCAGGGTGACACAGAGGAGCAACCCACTCACTGCCAAAATGAAGTGATCATAACACTTAGACATCTTGCTGCTGGGAAAAGCTACTGAGAAAATGCAGTTATGCAGTAGTGATGGCATTGTAAGTCATGGAGCCACAGGAAGCTCAGAATTACTCCCAAGTGCCGAACCTTGTTTGTTTACATTGAGGTTCTTCAATGGGATCACATTTGACATTTCAAAGACTGAATTACTGTCTTACCCACTGTCTCTCCTCCAAATATATTAAAACAAAGGAAAGATTTATAGAAGCTATAAATTAGTGATAAATAGCAGCTATTGCTATATCTTTTAGTATTTGAAATGTTAAAAAACCAAATTATGGTGCAACAACTGAAGTAATTATGAGTTAAAATTTTGTTCAAAAACCAAGTTGTTTAGAAAGGGAGACATTTGGTAACCAAGGTTACCAAGGAGGTCTGATACATGCTTTCATTTTCACATTTACTACATGTACAGTAATGAAAACACAATATGATTTTCTCAAGTTGCCTAAAATATTTGGTAGCTCTTGCCTACATATGTGCCTTTTTATTTATTTATTTATTATCATTATTATTATTATTATTATTATTATTATTGTTGTTGTTTATTTATATATATATATATATATATATATATATATATATATATATATATATATATATATATATATATATATATATATATATATATATATATATATATATATATATATTTATTTATTTATTTATTTATTTATTTATTTATTTATTTTTTTATTTATTTATTTTTTTTATTTATTTTTTTTTTTTTGACACAATCTTCACTGAATTAGAAATAAAAAAAATCATGTTTTTATTCAAGTACTTTACACCAGAAACCCAAAAGACACATGTAGGCATATTGCTGACAGCAGGCCTCATCCTGTTCCATCCTTCCTTTTACATGCACAAAATTCCTTTTCCTGCACAAAATTCTGATAAACTTGATTTCTGGACTTTTTTTTTGTTGCTTATCTTGATTATTGCTCAATGTTTTGTGGCTCGCCTGCAGATTCTCCAACCTGCTGTTATTAGTACAGTGGTACCTCAGTAAACTTCTGCTTTGGAATAAGTCCAACTTGGCATACTTCCTGTTTGGACGCGAAAAAATTTGCTTGGTGTACAGCCTTGTTTGGAATATGACTCACATGCTAGGACTTGCATGGGTCAAAATGAGTCACAACACCACACATTACCCTCATGTACCTCTCTTGAGACAGAGTCACAACTGGCCATGAACATTGTTACCAAGTTGGCAGAACTCTCCTTCCAAACAATAACATCTCCCTTCTCAGCATCATCCTAGTAGGCACTCGACGCTTCTCAGTAAGGTAAAGTTAGTTTGAATTTTCATTTATTTTATCCACAGTAGGGTACATGGTCATTATAATGTAAAACTGCAATAACGTGCTGAAATTTGAATAAATATCTGATCAGAATAACAAACAAAACTGGCATAACGAACACACCACTCATGCGAGCACTGGAATTCTAATAAATATTTAATTGGAATAACAAAATGAAATTGGCAAGGTAAACTTGCCATTCATGTGAGCACTGAAATTTTAATAAAAATTTAATTGGAATAACAAACTAAAACTTGCAAGACTAACTCCCCAGCTGTGCAAGCCACTAGTCATCTATCCGACACCTGTCCCTTCCTCCCTTTTTTCCTTTCCTCTCCCTTTTTTCGTCTTGTCTCAAACCTCCATCCCTGTCACTTCCCCTCCCTGTTATCTCAAGGATAAGGGATTAGGGAGTGATACCTTGCTCTCTCTTTGTCTCCTTCTCATTCATTTTTTGTCATTTTGCTTCATCCTTCCTCACTCTTGTATATGTAATTCCATTTTCATTCTTAATCAGTCTCATTCTATTTAGCAATCCTTAGGATTGTTCTTACTTTCAGAGAGAGAGAGAGAGAGAGAGAGAGAGAGAGAGATGATGGAGGGAGGGAGGGTGGCAGAGAGAGAGGTGAAATAGTTCTCCAAAAGGTCAAAAGGAGAAGGAATAGAGAGAGAGAGAGAGAGAGAGAGAGAGAGAGAAACGGCTCCAACTTATGGGGGTTTACTGTATATGCGTGACGCTGACAGTAGGTAAATGTGACCTATATTTGTCAAAGCAGCATGAAACTCTGGGTGATACTACAAGAAATTTAGGACTAGGCGGGAAACTTGGGATTGTACTGTACATATTTGCTGTGTTATTTCAAATGCAGTAGTGCATTTTATATTATTTTTTGATTCCCTGGAACCAATTAATTTTTCCCATAGGTTCTTTAGTTACCATAACACACATTTGCCATAATGAACACTGCATTGGAACAAATCATGTTCGTTACTGCATACCCTACTATATAATTCCTTTTGTTTTTACTGTATATGACTGTATATAAGATGCACCTTTTTTTTTCATAAAAATGGCTTAAAAAATCACTGTGCGTCTTATATAGATTTAATTAATCTTGAAAATTCCCAAAGATTTACTTCACTGTATTATAGACAAGGGTGTTTTATCATATTTTTCAACAATAATGTAAAAAAATGTTGAAAATAAAAATGCAACCCTGTTCAATGTTGTGCCAAGTGTGCTGTTGGTATCTCAGTAGCTGGGCTGCATTCTTCACCTCACCTCCGTGACTAGGCCACTACCTCTGTTTTATTATTACAATCATGTAGGATGTTTTTACTCTTGTGGCTGCTTTCTTTTTGTTCAGCTCTACCACCAGCTTGCTTTAAATATTACATGCTTAAATACATAAAAAAAAAGTTTTATCCTGAATATGCCTTGTTGACATGGGGGTGCATCTTATATGCCATCAAATATGGTATGTATTTTAGTATTAAGCAGTGTTTGAATGATTTTATACAACCCCATCAATGTACTGTATAATATCCCAATAACAATAGGATTTTCTCTCTCTCTCTCTCTCTCTCTCTCTCTCTCTCTCTCTCTCTCTCTCTCTCTCTCTCTCTCTCTCTCTCTCTCTCTCTCTCTCTCTCTCTCTCTCTCTCTCTCTCTCTCTCTCTCTCTCCATGGGAATGGATTAATCATTTTCCCTTTATTTCTTATGGGAAAAAAATTTGTTTGATATAAGTCCAAGGATCTGGAATGGATTAAGGATGTATACCAAGGTACCACTGTACATTCAAATCCCAACCCACTTTATTTGTAGGTTTTGGTTTTTATTTTTATTCTTTTAAATTTTAAGTACAGTAGTCCCTCAACTATCGCAGGTGTTACGTTCCAAAATCACCTGCGATAGGTGAAAATCTGTGAAGTAGAAACAGTACTGTACTGTATATTTTTTTATTATTTCTATAATTTTTGTATATTTATTTTATTATTTTAATATATTCAAGTTTTTATAGACTCTCCCCACACTCTTATAAACCTTTTCTACACTCTTAAGCACTTAATAAACTCAAACTTACTTTTAGATTCATCCCTTTGTATTAAAAATAAAAATTAAATACAGTACACTTACCTGTGAAGATACTACAACTTGATTGATGATGATGATAATGATGATTAGCTGCACTGTACTGAACAATGTAGGTGATGACAATGTATATAGGAGAAGATTACAGCTGACAGCCCAACACATGCAGGCAGTGCAAGGCAAGTGTTTATTTATGTTTAGGAAAAATTATCATACTGCTCATTGCCTATCCATAATTTAACACCATCTTTGTCCATCCATCCTTTTTCATGAAAATGTACAAAAGTACGTGGTGGGAATTTTATTTTAGGTTTAGTTTTGCACTTGAAAATGAAGAAGGTATTTTATTCATTGTACTGGTATATCACTGTCTCAGTTGTCTGCTGGTCACTGACCAAAACTTTGCCACAGACGGTCTGGTAGTTTGGGTGTCACATTATATCACCATTATCAGCTAAAAACCATTAAGTTCAAACCAAAATTTTGGGGTCATCTTATCTAAAAGACATCTTATCCACTGAAATATACCGTAAGTTGAATCAAGGCTATAGGGCTTCATCTTTATGAATTACAAGAGTGTATTTCTATTTATTAATTTATTAATTTGTAGGCTAGAAAGTGCTTATTTTACCACAGAAATATTTAAAATATAAAAAATATAAATACCTGTTGGGTACAGAAACCCATGATACGCAAAGGAGTCCACAATATATCATCCAGAAAAAATACATGATGTACTGAGGGCACAATAGGTGAACCTGCAATAGTTAAAGGATTACTGTATATCTTATTTTGTTGCTTTTACCATTCATTTTAATGTTATTGTTTATTCTTTTATTTTTTATTTATTTATTTTTTTATTTATTTTTTTCACCATATGACCATAGTTGTTGCAGCACCATGCAAAAAATTTTCAATCAGTTTATTTGCTGTAACCAGTTTATCCCATCTTATGTCCCTCCCTCTGTTGTCTGTGTGTGAGGTCCTCAGCATAGGTCATCTGATAGTGGTGCCTTTGCAGGTGTGCTGGAAAGACCTACTGCAGGGAGAGGCGAGGGGTTTTTTCATGCTCCATCTACCTTAGTGAGGCACTCTTGTCCCAGCGGCCTGCCGATGACACTGTCAACACCTTACTTGTTAGTGAGAGAGAGGGAGGTTAGGGGGTAGGGCATTCAGGTGTGTGTGTGTTTGCATGTGTGTGTGTGTTCATCTGGTTATGGAATATAGGAAATAAGGTTGCAGTCATCCCTTGACATCCATGGATTTAAGTTACAAAGTTTTAAAGAATTAAGTATCTGGGTTTTCAAAAGCACTTTTATGGTGAGCCTAAATACATCCAGTGCTGGGCATAACACTGTGTGCAGTTTCCATTCTTACACTAGTGTCTATGCCAGGAGTGTGAAACTCATGGCCCACAGGATGATCTTTAGCAGCCCACAGTGACATGTGATTTTTTTAACTCAGTACTATGATTGTTATACTTGAGAAAACTACGAAATTTTTAAGGTGAAGCCAATGATGTGGTTATGTGGTTTGGCTGGGAATGATAGGGGTTGTTTTGTGACAATGTGATGTGTGTTGTGATTTTTTTTATGATATGTCTGTGTCATATCGGTTGTTATGTGGATCGGTGTGATGTGCAGTTTGATGTGGTCTTGTGTTAAGACTGTGTGATGTTGGTTGTTGTGTGACCTGTGACACTGGTGATATGTGGTGTGGCTGGGAGTGATGTGGCTTTGTGTGGTGTGGCTGAATGTGATGTATGGTGTTGTGTGGCTTATGATGTGGTGTGGTTTGATGTAAAAAAAAAAAAGTGTGGTGTTGTCACTATGGGACTTTTTCTCCTTTTGCTTTTGTGCTTGTTGCTGCTGCTGCTGTTGTCATTGTCATTGTGGGTATAACTATTCTTGCTGTTCTATCTTTAGCAACACTCATAAAATCAGTGATGGCCCACAAGACCATAATGCAGTGTATAATTGGCTCTCAAAATGGTTTGAGTTTAATATTCCTGGTCTACACCTTGTATGTTTACAGAACTGCAGTAAAGAGTCAATGTCACTGCAAGCCCCTGTACTCAGGTATTGCAGGTAATCATGTCTGCCTACCACCACCATCAGTGCCTTCCTCTACAGCACTGGTATGCTGCTTCAAGCAGTTCACTCTACCTATGTTGCAACAATGCATACTCATTTAACCCAGCCGAGTCCTCAAGATTAATGTGGCTGAGGAATGTGACAGGAACATCATCAAATATTGCATAACCTTACAGTTCCTTTGTTTACATAATGTTGCAGTGCACTAACTCACTTTTGCCATCTGCCTCAATTATCCCTTACCTAGGTCATAAAACACATCTTAAAATGACCATATAATATTATATATTCATCATTGTGGTAAAAAAAAATATTCCCATAAAAGTGAATAGAGCACTGTAGAGGAATCAGTCAAAACAGTTTTTGGTCTGAGTGAATGGCTTGTGTGGCAACAGCTCAACACAACACCTGTGAGAAGCCATTTGCTGTGCTATTTTAAATGCAGCAGCAAATTTTATCATTATGAAAATAAATTTATGACATGATGAAATGTTAAATTCTGGTAGTTTCTATCATACTGTTTGGTACCCAGCATAGGTTTGTATGTGTAGATACTATTCATGGAAAAAAATGTCTGTTTTTCTGAATTACAAATGAAAGTTTGTGTATCTTCATTGAGAGAATAATTTGAATCTGAGACCAAAGGGATATATTTGGTGCTGTTGTTGCCACCACTACACTAACCTCTCAGGTTTTCAAACCATGTCCTTAAGTTCAATAAGACTGAGTAGAACAAAAGAAACAGTATCTCAGACATTATTTAAATTTCCCTGTGGTGAGGTGCACAGTGCACTGGAAGAGGATGTCACTCAAGGAACATTGGTTGTTTTGTTGGCTGTGGTAACAATGTGAAGGTGGGAGGATGAGGTTGGGATGATTTTTGTGGTGAGACCAGCCAGTCTTAAATTATTATCTCTTTAGTTTGTAGTGCATAAATGTAAAATATATATATGCAGGTAGGGTTTCTTTATTGATGTAAAGAAATGAGAGTCTAGGGGTGTGTCTAAGGGAGGCATCAGCTTTTCAACATTCACAGTTACCTCTGTTGTCTAACCCTCATGGATGTGAAGGCATGACTGTGCCTTCATGGGGTCCTGTCTTTGTGTTTCATTTGGCCAAACTCTTAATTCACGAATGCTTTTATCATGTGTGTGTGTGTGTGTGTGTGTGTGTGTGTGTGTGTGTGTGTGTGTGTGTGTGTGTGTAAAAAAAAGCCTTTGAGTTGATAAGTATAAGTTGGGGTAAATTGTAATTATTATTGAACATCCACAGGACATAACACAAGTTTCTGTGGATATTGCTAGAGGTAAAAGTACAAGTTATTCTATGAAGGAAATTTGCTATTCACATATGCATTTTGAGGTATTGTTTAGCTGTGTCATAAAATTCAAGTGTGACTACGTGACAGATGCAATGGCTGGGCCAGGCAGGTATTCACGGCAGGATGCGTAGACATAGGATGCCCTTGGCTGAAATTATGACTTATTCAGTCATTCTTTCCTGAAGTTTTGGAGCATTACAGTATCCTACAACAAAGTGAGTGGTATTAATGGACTGATGACTTAGCAATAAACATTACATACGGATAATATTGATGTACATGATAAATAATAAGTAAAATAATATGCTACATGGCACCATGCCTGCCTGGGTATGGAGGGGAGGAGTAAGGCTAGTAGCAAATCAGCTGATTTCCAGTCATTCACTTGCATTTCCCACTGAAGTAGTGAAAGTGGGTGCATTTAGATTGTATTGCATAAGTTTGAGAGGAAAAACTGCTGGCAATACAATTCCCAGACAGTCATGTGGAGTGTTGGACTTGGTGTTTCGCTGCCATGGATGCCTGCCCAGCTGTTGTGAATGTGTTGCCTGCCATTGCTTGAATTTCATAACACAGATAAACAAGGCACCAAAATGCATATGAATAGAACATTTTCAATCTAGTGTAACTTGAACTTTAACCTGTAGCATTATCCACAGAATCTCTTGTTACATCCTGTATAAAGGTTCACCTGTACAGAACTTGCATTATCTAGGTTGAGTGTAACTACATTGATTTTTGATATTGCCACAGCATGAAATGATCCATGCATACTTGTTTTTGACGGAGGGCCGCAACCACAAGATGGGCCATGGGCCACAGTTCAGGGAGCACATGACTCGCATCAACAAACTCCATGGCTCAAAGATCACTGTGAGTACACACAGTGTTCACTAAAATGTGCCTTGATGTGAATGAGGTGTCATGTGTAGAAGATAGGTTTTAACTCAGGCTTGTATTCATAAACAATTTGAGGTCTCTCTGGCATTATTTTGAAAGGTAACAGATGATTGGTTGGGGTTTTTATTATGACTTTTCCCATTAATGGTGCAGAATCCTTTCCAACTATCATTGCAATCATGAAAATACTCTTGAAAACTTCCACAACTTCCACTAAAAGTATTCAAGATGAGGCACTGAAATGTTTCAGAATACAAACCTGGGTTGCCAAAAAAGAGGATTGATTGCTTTGATTTTGGTGAGTGCACTGTTCCAAGGCAGGACAACTAACATGCATTGTGTATCTCCCTAACCTTTAACACGTTCTTGAGTCTGCTTGAATTATTGCTGACATTAACAGGTATTAGAGAGGAAACAGTGACAAGATTCAGTAAAGAGATTACTTGAGTTGCCAGGGTAAATTTCATATATTCTGCCATTGTACAATGTGTCATAGTAGTTGATTTATTTTTGTTTCATTCTATTGTCTTTAGAAGAGTACTTTTCCACATGCTGAGTGACAATTAGAAAAAGTAGAACAATATTTAATTTGAAAACTTGAGGAGACATATTATAAAACATGTCCAACCAGTTACATACTACTGTACATGCAAAATATGAAAGGGGATGACAGAAGGAATGATGAGATCCAGAAGGGGTGGAGGTTTAGTACATGTTGACAGAACCAGTTTGGGATAGTGAAAGACAGGAACAATCTCTTTAATTTTGATGAATCTGTCTGAACCTAAGAAGTCATTTCTGGGAACTACTTGTAGGATGTTTGGCTGTGACTAGTTACTGTTGTCTTTTCAGGGAAGCACAGTTTTTAGCTCTTTTTACTGTTTAGAGGAGCCATGGTGATGTCATAGGACCACTACTGGCCTAAGAAACTTGCATAACATTACAGAGTCAGTACTTAGGAAAATTTGAGAGGAATTTAGAGACTGGAAAGCCTTCTGGTATTGATGGAGACTGACATGATTTGCATCCTTCAATCATCTTTTACATTCTCATACCACCTCTCCAGCCACATTTCATTCTTTCACTTGTACAGATGTGTTTTGTGAGTATTGATGTATGATAATTTTTTTTATGAATATTTTTCTTTTCATCTGTTTTGTACACTATCATTTGATTTTATCTATGATAATTTTAACTCTCTCTCTCTCTCTCTCTCTCTCTCTCTCTCTCTCTCTCTCTCTCTCTCTCTCTCTCTCTCTCTCTCTCTCTCTCTCTCTCTCTCTCTCTCTCTCTCTCTCTCTCAGGAAGGAAGGAAGGAAGGAAGGAAGGAACATATTGTTCCCATGGACATATGAGGAGAAATTATGTTGATGACTGGATGAAGCCTGTAGATATTTTGAAATCAAAGACTAGTGCCAGAAACGTAATTTTCAGAGAGCACATGAGATGATATTGAGGCCACAATAAACCAAAGGGATTATCAGAACAACCTATCGAATTGTAATGTCAGTATGACAACACTTCATTTGAGTAACACCAAAAGAAAATATACAACTTCAGGTCCTAAAAGCTTTAAACTATTTAGGTAATGCTTTTGCTGTCCATGGTGTCTGCTGAATACCATAAACTTGCACCACAACATTCTGTCAAACATATCATTGCAGTGAAAGGGTTGGCAAGTGAAATACTGCAGAATCCATCCCAAAAAGATGGCACAGGTGACAGACAGGAACAGAACATGACACTGTATGGAATGGATTGAACAGTGAAAGAATTAGGGGAAAAAAATGTGCTTTGTTCAAAGGAAAGATTGGATGAATATAGACACAAAGATTGGACCCCACAAGCCTAGCTCAGACCCTGCATACAAAATCTTAGTATAGAAACATTATATTTGTTGCTTTACTGCACAGTCATACTTCAGTTTTGTGTTTGAATATGAAGGTGTTACATGATCTTTTAATTAAAGTGCCAAGATATTAGTATTAGTAATGCTCAGCAATTTAAATAATCTACACAAATCAGACTTCAAGTCTGATTGTTCCATAACAATAATTGTATCTCCTTTCCTTGTTATTTAAACTGTGATGATGTTTTCATATTCATGAGAACTTCTCTGAATTGTCATCATGTTTTTACAATTACTTTTATTTTATAAGAAATTAATATTAAAAGTTTATAATCCAGCTTGCACTTCCCTAGTTACTCCAGATATGTAATCTTTTATTGTATATACTGACATATACCTACATTCTGTACATGTACATCCTAAAGCATCTGACATGGCATTGTAATGTACAACTTACTCTTCCCAGGTATTCCACAACTTCCACAAGGAGGTAGACAAGTTCCGGGTCCACGTGTACCGTTGTGACGGCCCGTGCACTAAGAAGCGGCCTTACTTTGGTGTCCTGCGCCGTGCCATCACCCGCCCCCCTGGCCCCATGGACAAGTGGTGGGCCAAGCATAGCCAGGAGTGTGGGGGAACATTTCACAAGGTAGAAGGTCCTGATATTTCTCCCAGCACTTCACAGAACACACCCAAGCCAGCAAGAGCAAGCCCAGCATTCTCACTAGGTACACCATCCCCCAAGTATACACCTTCCCCAAGAACAATTACCTCACCTGGGGCACGGTCCAGTGGAGTCACATCAAGGGGCACCACAAGTGACACCACTAAATTTATATCAAGTGGTGTGAGGAAAAGAATTGCCTTTGGCCAGGAGAAAAACACAGATGGCTCAACCTTTGGTGAGGACCACGTGGTACAAAAAATAAAGGAGCGTCATGCACACACCAGTCGCTCCATTCTGCTATCCAAGGAGGAGACAAAGATGATGTGGCGGGGACCCAGCCCTGAGCAGGGAACATTGGTGGAGGGCCGAGTGAACTACAATTACAGGATTAAGTCTGGCTTTAAATTTAACATTCATAAATACTTGGAGAGATACAGAGCTGTAAAAAATGCAGAGGCAAGATTATCTCAGAAGATTAAAGTATCTCAGGGTCCTCATGCCTCCTCTAATGCCCATAAATTCACAAGGCTTCAATCTCCAGAGACTCATACACCAAGAAGAACAGAAGCTACCAAGATGTCTGAAGTATCCTTTGATGATAAAACATGCACTACAAGCCCTAAGACTGTACCTCCTGTTGTGACATGTTGGAATTGTGGGGTAAATGTCATGGTGCCTAAGGATGTGCAGCACTCACAGAGATCAGATACCAAAGACATTGTTTGTGACACCTCTAAAATTACTCCACAAGGAAGTAAAAAGAACTTGCAGGATAATGTCTCTCCAAAATTGGTTCCATGTCCTTCCTGTGGAGGTGAGATTCCAGAAAATGAACTTAATAGTCACCTGGATGAATGCCTGTTGCCATTCACTGATGAGTTTTAGCTCAGATTGTTCATAATATATATAGTCTTGAATGCAATTACTACTTTTACTGAGGATGTGTTGGTGTTCATTCAGTGAGGTTCACACAGCAGTGGCATAGGAAGGAGTAGTGGTCAAGTGGTCATCTCATGGAAGTAGAGAACTCAGGCCTTTAAGAATATGAGTCCCTCTAGAATGTGACCTTTTTTTCTGCAGCTGTCAAATAGCTAAAGATTACCCAAGTGTTGGCCATCAGTCCCCTCTTTGACAGTGTACACTGGGGAGTACCAAGGAAGTGGCATGAGCCTTTACAGTTGTCACTGTGCATGGTGTGTCAGTATCAGGGATGACTGGATGGAATAGATTAAGGTATAGTTTTAAGACCTGACATACAGATTATTCTAAATAAAAATGTCTTTATTCTATAATAATAACATGATATGCTGGTTCAAGTTTGCAAACTTCTGCTTTTCTCATGCCAGTTTTTATTGTTAATCTGTGATATAATCTAAGGGTGTCAGGTTTGAACTCAAGTTGTGGAAGAAACACTTGCCATTTAATAAATTACAAGTTGGGCTTCCATTATTTGAGACTACAAGGTTTTATTTGAAACCTTCTTGTGTCATAGTAGGAGTGGAATATGCAGTCATTATTATTGTTACTAAAGGTAGATAAATTCTGAAAATGCTGAAGGGAGTATTTGCATAGCAGTAAAAACTAATAAGGCCACTAACATATGCTAGTGTACATAGCACAAGTTGAATCTAGGAAACAGATTTAGGTATTCAAGAGTTACCAGTGGTCTTGACAAAATGGATGGAGACAGTTTAGTAAGTACATCACATTTGGGTGAAGAAGTTAATTGTGCTCTGTAGGAGATAGTTTGGTTACATGATGTGAGCAAAAGATTTCTCCAAGTGAAAGAGAAAGATCCTTAGACAGTGCTATAATACAAAAGAAAGAGAATGAGGGTGTGAGGAGGTAGAAGTGTACAAGAATGGAATGTAGGAACAGAAGCAAGTAAAGACTTTTGCTCTGGTCATGACCCTGAAGAAGTTTCAAGGGACATGTCAGAATAAACCTCCATACTCAGAAAAGTGTCTGGTCAAGATTTAGTACACATCCCGGGGCTGGTGTCCTGATGCTTCACTGTCCTGCTCTGCTGCAGGATGTGGGGATTCATAATAACAGCATAGATTGTATCATTAGTCTTGCATGCATTTTGTGAATTGCACCTTCACTTTAAGTTAAGGCTCATCATCTTGAATGCTTTGGGTATTCATTAGGATTATTTTCAAAGGCTATAGAGATGATCAGCTGAATTCTTACAATGCCATTTTCTTAAATGGTGCAGAATTCTTATTAATGTTACCAGAATCCAGAAACACACTTGAAAAAAATAAATAAATAAAAAATCCCAATAACTTCTACTGCTGGCTGCCAACATGTCAAGAAAACACAAACATGTTTGAGAATATGAACCTAAGTCCTAGTGTGTTATTCCTGTAGTGATGGTGCATGTGTCGTCTCGTGACCTGCTGAAGGGTGTCCTGATCCTGCTCACCACCTCGGCACTTACCACAACGAACAAGAATGGTGACCCACAGCCTTGTCCCTCCCTAGCTGGGATAAGCAAAGTTACAATTTTAATAACATTTTATATTCTAGTCAAAATCTAGTCAAATAAACAATGCAAATTTTATTATCTTCGGTTAGTTTTGGGTATATGATACAAACTTGCCCTGCCCGGCCACCCCACCCCCCATCCTTGGCCGGGCGTGGGTCACAAAGCATTTTTACACAAATTGTGCAAATCTATGCTACGTGTTCCATAAAAACTTTACAATTTGTTATAATCCATTTTTGCTGTCTTTATGGCTGTGAGAACCATGCAGACAGCCCTTCACTCCCTGCTGGGTGGTGGTGCTGCCCTGGTGTGGGTGTGGCTATCCCACCCTCCCACCATCCCCACCCACTACCTTGATTTTCTTCACCAACCAAACCAGTTCATTAGTACCATTTTCCCACCAATTTTTATCCCATCCTTTGACTTCATAATACTCCCACTTCCTCCCTTCCCCTATCATATGGATCTAGGAAAATACACTCCATCTTCTGGAGAGTATACCACCAGTCTGCCCACCAATAGTCACCTTCTTGTTAAAACCAGGGGCTGGGTGGCACAGTGGTGGAGGCTGCAATTTGTGACCCAAAGGTGGGGCACTTGAACCTCCAGTGAGTGCCAAGTTTGTGGGAGAGGTAGTACTCCCTTGTAATCCTGGAGGAGCAAAATGATCTTCGCTGTCTAGGCTGAATTAAATCTTATCACCTTTCCCCTATTCCTATTCCAGGTCCATCATCCACATCTTCATCCATGTCTTACTTTCATCCCTCCACCCATACTCCATCGCAATAATAATCACAATACTTTTTTTCTTTTTTTTTAATGTCCATCCATTCACATCATCAAAATTCAGTTATCTAGTTAACAGCCGATGCTTCCAACCAATTGACACTTCACTACCCATCTATTCATGACTATTCATCCAGATTTTGACCCAAGCCACATTGCCACACCCACTTAGGCCAACCCCAGCCCCCCAGTACTGGGTGGAGATGAGCCTCACCCTCTTATAATCTCAGACCGAGAGCACCCTTAGTCCGTGGCCCTGCCCGCCCCACCCCTACAGGCCCCAGAAGAACACAAGCTGGGAAGAAACTGGGACACTCCTAAAGATAATGATAGTAATAAATAAAATAACAATGACAATTTTTTTCTTTCTCTGGTAAACTCTGGAACTCCCTGCCTGCTTCCGTATTTCCACTTTCCTATGACTTGGATTACTTCAAGAGGGAGGTTTCAAGACACTTGTCCTTCAGTTTTTGACTACCGCTTTGGACCCTTTTCTGGGACTGGCATCTCAGTGGGCTTTTTACTTACTGGATTTTTGTTGCCCTTGGCTGGTGTCCCTCCTACATAAAAAAATAAATAAATAAATATAAAAAAAATAATGCATAATCTGGTATTTTGCTGATAGATGCATTTGAGCAGTGATCCTTCATGAGTATCTGGAAAATATACAAATAGCTAATGTTTTTATTGTTTCTTATTTTATGAGTAATTTGATTATGTAAAGTATCTGGGAGAGAAATTTCCTGTTTTCCTAAAACCTTGGGATGAGGAATATCCTCACTTTTCCTAAAATAGTAACATCTGCATGACTAGCTAACTGTAAATAATAAATGCTCTTACCACAACCAATAGAAGTTCCAGTTAATAAAATTAACTTGAAATTGACTGAGCCATTATTTTTGTATTGTAGGCAATACTTGACATTAACTGAATCAAATAAAAACATGTCATCATATGATAAATCTGTACAACCATAAAAGTTTCTCCCTCTCACAGTGTACAGAACAGATCATTGCAGCAAGTCTTTTCTCGCATCTATTTTTCTCTTTCATTTCATCACACTCATCACTATACAACACACTACACACCCTCTACCACACCAGTCATCACACCACACCCTTCACCACACTCATCACACCACTTGGCTAACTCACTATATCACACAAAAGCCCCTTACAACTTTTCTTTTATCATCACACAGATCAGTGGTGAGGTTGTGAAGCAGATCAGCAAGGCAAGCTGGGGCGGGGCAGGGCGGGGTGGGGTGGGGCAGCTTGTCTTCTAGAGGGGCACTTTGGTAGGTTAAAAAAGATGTATATATAAACACTGCTACACAAAAATTCAGGCTCGTCACTGAGGCGGCACATCTGTCACTGTCATATATATATATTCACTGGGCCAAGTTTGCAACGGCTGGGTATCACGGCACTATGTACAGCACGAAACCTATTTCTTTGGCACCACAGACCAGAACAAAACCACACCACCTAACTTGTGTGGCCTCAGTCCGAGAAGGAGGAGTTATGGTGGGCAAGGTTGGTGGGAGTAGCTGCACTGAAGGTGGAGTTGTGCCTGGTCTTCCGTGAGCCATCCTCCCGCCCACTGACTGCCTGCTTTGCTGCATTCAATGCCTGTGTCTTATCAAAGTCTATCTGGGTATAGCCTCCTTTGCACACACCCTGGGGTGAGCCAGACCCAGAAGGACTGGTTTGAGCCACCATGGAGGAGTCAGAGCCACGGTTTATCTGTAGAATGATGTAGTGAACTTGTGCATGAGGATCAGTGTCTGTGGTGGTGGTGGTACCCGAGTGGGAGGAACCTGAGCCTGGCGCTGTAGGCTGGCGCGGCGGCACCATTGGCACCCCTGATGGTTCCTTTTGTTCCATGTTGACGTACACGTGTCTGCTGTCTGGAATCACGTTGACATACACCTGGTTGGGCGGGCAGGGCGTAGGCAAGTGGGCACGGGGCCGGCGCCCTGGGTGTGTCAGGGGCCAGGATGGACAGTTGGACAAGTCAAAGTGATTATTACAGGTTGGAGTGGAGAGCGAGTCCCTGGTGTCATGCACAGGGGTAGGTGGGGGGTCTTCTGCCCCAACCAGTCCATCATAGCTGTTGTCATACAATGGTGGTGGAGGGTGACCCAGAGGAGTAGGAGGTGAGACAGGTGAGGGTATGGCCACCACTGGCCTGTACATGCTTGTCCCATAACCCACATCCGGAGTAACAGGAGTAACAGTCCCACCCACTGCAATGTTGCTTGCCCCGTGGGAGGGCCCCACGTTGTTGGGGATTCGAGAGTGGGGAAGGCGCTGTGGGAGGGGCTCCAGGTAGCCCTCAAAGTCATGATTCCCCGATACAGGATCCTCATGGGGCACCAGTATCCCTTGGGTGGACACGGAAGGCACGGCGGGTGGGATGGGTACAACTGCTCCCATGTCCCGAGAGCCTGCATCCTCTGTGATGTTCTGAATCTGCAGCTGCAACATGTTGAACAGTGCCTCTGCCCGCCGGCACTTGAAGGTATAGACGCCTGGGCCTGTAGGACAGCGTCGCCCACTCTCAAATTTGAACAGTTCAGCATCAAAGCCATAGCGGCGGAGACCACGGAGGGGCCAGTGGGTGGCCGCCTTGCCCCGCTGATACAGTACAAGGTCGGACTCTGTCACCTCCAGCTTGGCTGGACTAAGGCGATGGCCCACCTCATCTACAGTGACCACCTGGAAGATGTTGGCGTGGCGGTCATTGATGTCCGGCTTGCTGTCCACACACCCCATGCTCCTGCCTGAAACAACAGTCCCCATTATTGTTAAAGCCAATAATAGGATATGATTCTGCTTATCCAAACTCTTCCATTACCATTTCTACAAAAGTATATAGGTATGTAGAACTGGCTGTAGAAATGCACCTTCCATAATCAACAATTACTTATCTTTTTTTATCTGGAAGAGTAAATTCCATATCTTATATACATACATAATAGTGTGTGTGTGTGTGTGTGTGTGTGTGTGTGTGTGTGTGTGTGTGTGTGTGTGTGTGTGTGTGTGTGCGCATGAGTGAGGCTTATTGCATTTAGTGCCTTGTACAAATATTATTTCCTGTTTCAAAGGCAGCTCCTTGGCTTGTCTTGGAAATTCACTAATAGAAATCTATGCTCACTTCACACACTGATTATGAAAACAGACTATAAATCAAGTCATACAGGGCAGTAAAGATTAAAGTAACTTAATACCAGTGAGGCAATGAAACTACTGCATTTCTGCAACATCATGGTGTGACAATGATGTAATTATGCAAACTTTTTTCCAGCCCATCAGTGCAAAATATATATTTTTTATACATTCTAACTATCTATGCCAGCACTTAAAAACACAGTTTCTTGCATGTTTTTTTTTCTTTCTCTGAGCCCACTAATGATTCATTATCATGGTGAGACAATAATGTAATTATGCATAACTTTTCCCAGCCAATCAGTGCAAAATATTTATTTTTTATACATTCTAATAATCTATGCCAGCATTTAAAAAACTCAGTTTCCTGCTTGATTTTTTTGCCTTCCTCTGAGCTCACTAATGATTCATTAGATCAACACATTAAAAGTGGAACTGAGCATTGCAAATGCAGATTCACTTCCACAAGTGCAAACCATTTTCCAGTTTTAACTACAGAAAGTATCCTAAATATTAAACAAGGTTAGCCTAAATAGAACACCATTATAGAATAAAACATGCAGTATAACTAAGAAAATAACATGAAAGCAGTTTTAATTAATAAGCAGCAAACAATCACAAAGAAACTGTTGACAGGAGCTCTAACTGCTGCATCACTGCTGTGGCTGCCAACTCCTAACTGAATGACTTGGTAGATGTGAGGGACGGCAACCTTACACCACTTGACAGCCAACACGCACCAGCTAACAACTCCTGAAACTGCAGACTTTGTGGCTTATAGAATTATCCAGCTTTGATAGAAAGCAGAATGTAACTATACAAATTTTGCACTGATGCTACAAAATAGATAAAATTTCTGACTTTTTGAGTTCAGAATCCTAAGTCTGAAATCTACACACATAAATGAATATACAGCTATGATTTGGTCAGTATACAAAAAAAAAAATAAATAAATAAATAAAATAAATAAATTATAAATAAACAAAAATAAATAACATTTATAAAAGCATAACAAAATAGAGAAAATAGGAAACAACTGCAACTAGACAGGGTCAAGCCTTGAGAAAATTATATATGAGGTGACTGGATAAACTAAAACTGACTATGTTGGATGAAAGGTAAGAGAGAGGAGGAACTCAATTGTAATGTTCCTAACAACAAATGGACTGGGAAATGTAGGCACAGATGATCTTGGTATGGATGATGAAAGAATGAAAAGTCATGTTTACAATTCAAAATGTCAAAATGACAGGAAGTTTAAACATCAAAAATGTTTCCCAATTATTGGTAGAGTATTGGAATTGAGTTGCATGTACAGGTGATGTGTGCAAAGACCATGCATTAATTAAACTTAAATATGGTGACAGGACTACAAGATATTGCTGCAAATCCTATATACTACAAATAAGTAAATACACAAACTTATTCTCAATTAATTCTTACATAATTAGTACATCACACCATCAACAACACTGTGATACTTAAGTAGCTATTTTGCAGAAATAATAAAATAGGATTAGTGAATACAGCACTACATGCAGCTCATGTATGTGATAGCTTTCAACAGGGTGAACACAGCAGACCAGTAGTGTAACAGTAAGTGTACTCTGCTCATGAACAAGAGGTCCTGGGTTTGAATCCCTTACCTGACGGACTCATGGAAACAGTTTAGACTCATCTCCAATGCAACAAGCAGAGAATATACTGTACAGCACATAAGCCAATGAGTTGTGAAACTGCCAAGATGCTCTAAGCCAGCAATGTATGACATGTGCCTTAACTGTCTGAAGGAAACACGTGTCCTACAATGGATTCATACAGGCTAAAATTAATGTCAAAAGTCCATACAATTCAGGGATTACTAATGACACCCTGACACTAGGGAGTTCCAAAGACTGGCACTATAGCCCTCCTCTGATCTGATGGGCCACATTCAGTCTTTCAAAAACATTCTTGCACATCATTTGCTGATAGATCTTTAAAATAATTTAGGTGGATATTCACACGAGTATGTTGAATGAATGTTGCATTCTCTAAATCCCACATGTGGTACACAACTCAGTCCAGTCTCACAGCCTTCCTATACATTACCACACTCACTAGGAATCAGTGTGCATTAGAAGTAGTGCTGTTTCCTATTTTCTTCATCTTGGGCTCCACTTAATATTGCCTTTTGCCAAGGTATAGGGAGATAGCAAGCCAGGTGAGAAACCCAGTGAGATTCCTTTTGATACATGTATTAATTCTGATCTTCCCCTTCATGTTAGGCTGGCCATGCTAATTCATCTCTGCTGTTCTCTTCTAACATTTAATGATCACTGTAGGGTACTGGAGATGCTGCATCAGGTAACTTTTTCCCCAACTATAGGTATAACAGTGTGGTATATAAACATTCCCTAGGCAATCATAAGTAAATTAACCTTTATAACTTGAATTTTATTCCGTTTCCACCAATTCTCTCCCTCTCTTTTTCAACTTAGAATACAGCATGCCCAACCACACATGTAGAGTATTAAAGTCAAAACACACACACACACACACACACACACACTGACATTTTGATAATAAGTACATAAATGAAAGAAAACACACACTAACATTTTCACAAGTAAATGAAAACACACCACAAAAACTGACATTTCCACAAGTAAATAAATATATAAAATATATGTTCAGGAGAGAGAGAGAGAGAGAGAGAGAGAGAGAGAGAGAGAGAGAGAGAGAGAGAGAGAGAGAGAGAGAGAGAGAGAGAGAGAGAGAGAGAGAGAGAGAGAGAGAGAGAGAGAGAGAGATGCAGTTTCCAAGAAAACATACACCACCACCGACTAATAAAACACAGTCCGCATTATACTCACCACCACAGTCGTTGAAAAAAAGGAAAACGAGAGAGAGAGAGAGAGAGAGAGAGAGAGAGAGAGAGAGAGAGAGAAAGACCAATTGACGAAAAGAAAGAAAATGAAGGCTGATAAGAGGGGACACTACTCTAAACCAACACCATCTGGAGGGTGGAAGGAGGGTGGTGGAGGGGGGAGGAGAAGAGATAGGACGGGGGAGGAGGAGGGAGAGGGGAGAGAGAGTTAGAGAGGTAGAATCGTGTATGGTGGGATCATGTTTGGTCATGTCCCATTCCATTTCCGCTTGTATTGTCTTCCTGTTTGTCTGAGTGTGTGTGTGTGTGTGTGTGTGTGTGTGTGTGTGTTAAGAAGTGAGGATAACTGCGCTGTCATATAATTTTCATGTCTAGATTCGAGAGAGAGAGAGAGAGAGAGAGAGAGAGAGAGAGAGAGAGAGAGAGAGAGAGAGAGAGAGAGAGAGAGAGAGAGAGAGAGAGAGAGAGAGAGAGAGGGGGGGGGGAGGGGGGGAGGGGGGAGGGCTAATAAATACGTGTGTGTGTGTGTGTGTGTGTGTGTGTGTGTGTGTGTGTGTGTGTGTGTGTGTGTGTGTGTGTGTGTGTGTGTGTGTAAAAATATCATAACAGACAAACCAAACAAACAACACTGAAAACAATAACAAAATTCTACACGAAATAAAAATAAATAAAATAAAACATCGATTTACACTATCAGTAAGAAATCCTCTCCCTCCCTTTAGCATAGACTCCTCCCCTCCTTCCTCCATCCGCTTCTTCCTTTCCTCCCTCCCTTCCCCCCCCCCCCCGCTCACTTCTCCATGCACCTGGCTGCGACTTCCGCCCCGGTAACCCTATCAAACCACACCTTGCTCCTCTGTTCTCTCACGCCACACCTTCCAACACCTCTCTCTCTCTCTCTCTCTCTCTCTCTCTCTCTCTCTCTCTCTCTCTCTCTCTCTCTCTCTCTCTCAAGTTCCACCCCCCACATCTTACACCTGTCTCCATGCCCCCTCCCTTCTATATACTCGTACGTCACTGAAATCCCTCTCCATATCACACACCTGTTCTTCACGTCTCATCCACATCTCCAAATCACACACACTTCAAGGTCTTTTCAAATTGTGCATCTTTCCCTCCAACTACTTTCCCTCCTCCCTCTCCGTCCTAATCCTCCTTAATTTCTCTTTCTGAAGGTCTCTCTCTCTCTCTCTCTCTCTCTCTCTCTCTCTCTCTCTCTCTCTCTCTCTCTCTCTCTCTCTCTCTCTCTCTCTCCAAGCAATGAGTCAAGTGTGGGTGGGTGGGTGGTTAAGTTGTCTGCCTGTTTGCTTGTCTCCTAAAATGTTTGGGTAAATGCTTCTAATTCGTTTATTGTTGCACAATTTTAGCAGTCACACTGAGAGACAGACAAAGAGGCAGCCATGTCGACAAACAGCAACACAGATAAGAATACAAACATGGAAACCGCTAAACAGAACACTCATTATAATGTTAAAATATGAAGAAAAAAAATGATCAAGGATGAGCTAATCCTAAACATGAACTAAGAGGAGAAGAATTTAGATGTAGGGAAGAGACAGGAGGGGCGTGAAGGGAGGAAGGGTGGAGGCAAAGAGGAAAGGAAGGAGGGTGTGAAGATGGGTGAGTGAACAATAATTACGATAATCTGTCTAACCAACACTCCAAACACCACCATCAGCACCAACAAACTATAACTACTGCCCCTAACATCAACAATGGTAACCCTGTCTAGTGACAACATAAGCATCCTCTAACAATGCTGTCACTGTCAGCACCATGCACAGATCGGTTACAATTATCATCCCTGCTGTACTACAAAACCATCACCACCACCACCATGCTGACACCACAATGCTAACAACACCAGCACCACCATCTCTCACCCTCAACCCATTTCACTTGTAATACCAGTTTCACCACTATCAATATCCCAATTATTTTCCTAAACTACACACTACATACTCAAGAAGCTGCAGTTTACTGTTTTCGCAGTTACCCTCACCACAACCACTCACACAGAAAACAAACACTACATCCTGCTTAATACATTTGTAAAGAATGCTCTAAGAGGAAAATTTATTACCATGGTCACACGTTCTGAAACACCAGCCTAAGGAGTCCATCTTATTTGCTTACAAACGACTGCCGTTACTTATATATATATATATATATATATATATATATATATATATATATATATATATATATATATATATATATATATACACACAATATTGTGTAACTACAACCACAACCATCACTACCACTTCTACTACTACTACAACTATGCTTCTTTAAACCGGCCAACAAGCTCTAATAAAACTAGTTAAGAAGTGCCTGAAATGACAGCCAACACACACACACACACACACACACACACACACACACACACACACGGCATATAAACATTAAATGGCATTGCAAGAAAAAAAAAAAAACTAATAAACAAAGCAACATGCATACCTTCATACAAACAAATGAATAAACAGATAAATAAATAAACGCGTGAAAGTAGGTATACATGAGTGAGGAGTGTCTGGCATGAGGCAATGAGATGGGTAGTGAGTACTGAGGGCGGGGCATCACTTACCTGGACCTCACATTGGGGTGGTGCCGGGCAGCCTACACACCGTGGGACAAACGCTGAATGGTGTGTGAAGGAGGAGGAGGAGGCGGGGCGTGTTTATGGTGGTGGCTGAGGCGAGTGGCAAAGGCGTCGGTGAGGCTGTGGTGTCGTCACTCAGAGGGGCTGATGTCAGTCTGCGGTGGCGTCTCTGACTCACTGTGGGAGTTCGCCTAATGCCCAAGGCCATGGCGAGACCGAGAGGAGCCTGCGGCGACGGTGCTGGGCGGCGGCGGCGGCGATGTAGAGCGGCTCGCGAGGGGAGAAGGCCCGTCCCTGCCACCTCCGCCATCACAACAACACGGTAGGGGGCCGCCTCTCCCCTCACTGCTCCCGTCCGGCCAATGGTCCTGCCCCCGCCCCCGCCGGCTCCTGCTCCACGCTCATCAGCTCCACAATCAACTGTGACACACAAAGGCACATCCAGCCGTGAATAACAGTAGGAAGGGGGGGACTTTGGACACTGCTCCCTCTACATTGGTCCACTGAGCGAGAGGGACACCGTACTGAGCCAGTATCCTCGGGCTGCCACCACCACCGACCACACTCCTTTTTTTATGGGCGTTACCAGCCCACCGCAAGCATTCCGAGTCCTCTCACACGTTAGTCGCGACCTCCGGAGGCTCGTGTGGCAGGGCGGGGGCCGTGGTGTGGGTGCGGGGCGCTAGGGGAGAGGAGGTGGCGAGGGTATTGACGCGGTTGGCGGGAACTGGCATCATGACGCGCGGTGTGTACACGCATCTCGGCGAGCTGCGCCGTCCTGACCGCCCCTCTCAAAACACCACAACTCGCAACAACAAGCACCATCACATCATCCCCCATACCCCTAATTACTATAACTATTAGTATTGTAAAATTATCCTTTCCTCAGAAACATCAAATATCACTACCACGGGGGATCTGATTGCCTCCTAAGCCACACCCATCACCAGTGAGCAGTCCAGCGCCTCGAGCACTACCACCCTCATCTTTGCCGCTGTCCAGCCCCTCGCTACCGCTGCAGCGTCTCGAGTCACGGGTTCCGGGCGTCACACGGGTCTCACGCTGCACTCCACGCCCACTGTGTGTGTGTGTGTGTGTGTGTGTTTTACACAGATGTCTAAACGTTGAAGAGTACTAAGTCATTTGAGTTATGCAGTTTTTTTTTTTTTTTGTTATTGTAGTCAATTATTTTATTTATTTTTTTCTCTCAAAATAAATAAACATCATTAGTTACACTCACGTGTATATGGTATTACTTCATACAAGAAAAGAATGCCGGTGAGTCAGTAATTTCCTAGCTCTAGCTCAAATTGGACTGTAAACTAACTTGACGCAGTGGACTTGCTGAAGAGGCCCTTTATGGGTGTTCCTAGATGATTGTCTTCAGGAATGCTGTAGAGAATCCTTGAAAATAAAATGTGTAACACCCTGCCAGTAATGATAATCATGTACATTTACACATCTCCACCTCCTATAACTGGCAGTTCATGTAATTATGTGCTTTCGAGTTGTTTCCTTGATGTACTTCTAGAAGAAACTGCACCTGGCTCCATCGTTGTGCGCATAAATTCGGTTTTACACAGACGGAAACACTGCAGTAAAGGAATTCTGTTAATGAGAAAATCACGGATCTTTCTAATGTACGAGAACATACTCATAAGTATTTAACTTGATGTTTTTTAATAACCTATTTCACTGGTTGTTTTGAATCTTAAGTGTGGGAATAATTGATAACCAGCCCAGATACCTCATTCACACGAATCTTGCACGAAACTTGCCTGTAGATCTGAAAATGAACCCATGGTTCCATTCAAAGTGCACATATGAAAATTTGTCCTAATATAAGAAAACGCCCTGCACTTCGGACATTTGCTGGTACGATCTCAGTGTTATGTAGCAGCTTTTCTCTGTTCATGATGGAGTTCCTTATTCTGATTATTTAGGTCTCTCTCTCTCTCTCTCTCTCTCTCTCTCTCTCTCTCTCTCTCTCTCTCTCTCTCTCTCTCTCTCTCTCTCTCGTTTCTTATGCAGCCTTTTTATATCTTGATCGATCAGCCTCGTCTCCTCCTTCCGTCCATATTCATCATTTTTTCGACCAGGCATTACCCGTCCTTTCCATAGCAATTCACTATATCCTCTTGTATCATCTTCAATACCGCGGCTCCTCTCTTCGCCGATAATTTAAGTCAGCCACACTCTAACTCGTTTTCTTTGACACGCATACGAGAAGACCTCAATATTTATTTGTAAACTAAATAAAAACGTTGTGCATACGTCGGATCTGAAGCTGAGATCCTCCTTAGGGGTGTGTATGGCGGGGGGGGAGGGGGTGATACCCAAGATAAGACTATATCAATGTAGGAATAAAATACGGAGGAGAGGAACCCCAGTCTTTTTGCTCCATCACTTCTGGTCGACTGGTATGATTTCCCAACCCGCCTCATTAGTGTAGCGTAGCATCCCTATCACGAGGAAAACAATTGTAATGATATTCTTGAAATTAGATCTAATAAGAGTTAAGCGAGACTCTCTCTCTTTCTCTCTCTCTCTTAGCAGGTGGCTTTAATAAGTAGCATAATCATAACTACATGAATCCTCTTGTTTATCACTCACAATAGGTAGCGAAGTTTATCGGAACATCATTAGAAGTTTTGCACTCTTAACAATTTAATTTGAAGCACAGCTCGTCATCACATAAGTCATTATCACGCACCGGGCACTAACACCCGAGCCGCGTTATTGCTGTGCATTTTTGAAGGATAGGTGAAGGTGTGCAGCATTGGGCGACCTTGAGGTGCAAGCGGTCAGCCACGACGAGACATGTGTTTCTGCATTCCTTCAACATTTAATTACTTCCTGTGTTCCTTCATTCTTGGCTGCTCTCTTTGTGTAGTTGCCGAGCGGAAGGTGCGTGTATACGCGTGCATGATCCATCATGGACTGTGCGACGTACGCATTTCCGCCCGCAACTCATTATTCCCCATCACTCCAGCCATTGTTTTAAGGTAGGGAAAGATGAGTGTTTTTCTTCTTTTCTATTTTCGTATTACCGCATCGCTGGCAGAAGCTGCTTTGCTTGGTAACTGACAGTGACAAGTACTAGGGTGAATGTTGATTTCGAAAATTTAAGGATTCTCTCTCTCTCTCTCTCTCTCTCTCTCTCTCTCTCTCTCTCTCTCTCTCTCTCTCTCTCTCTCTCTCTCAGGGCCGTTGCTAGGGATTGCGGGGTCCAATTAGAAAACTGATGGCGAGGCCCCTACTCTACAAAAGTAAGATTTATGTATGTTTATATTTCGTGAGGAATAATAATTTCTCATTCTTCATTTCACGTTTTCAGTAGTGGTTTATTCCTCTTAGAATACAGAAAAGCTTCAAGCGGTCACTGTCGCCGTTGGCGCGGGGCCCCTTAAGGTGCGGTGCCCAATTTGAAAAAAAATTGGTCAAATAAGCTTAAAACCGGCCCTGCTCTCTCTCTCTCTCTCTCTCTCTCTCTCTCTCTCTCTCTCTCTCTCTCTCTCTCTCTCTCTCTCTCTCTCTCTCAAGCAACATCGTTATACCCAGGAAAGACAGCTAAGGCATATACAAAGAAGGGTACAAATTAAGGAATGCATATACAGCTTAGGTGCTCGCGGCATAGTGGTGGGTCGAGGCGGCGATCTGGGTGACGAGACGATGTGATTCATACTACTTCATCTTGACTGTCCGCTACTCCTGGGACACTTGGTGATTGGGCAGCCCTTGAGGAAAAGCATTGTAAATCACGGCTGATACCATGCGCGGGGCTGCTATCCACGCCTTAGCGCCCACTCTCTTGGCCTTGTTGGCGCCACCAGGCCATCATTTTATCACGCCATTGCCAGTTTTTTCCAGGTACGAATCTCTCTCTCTCTCTCTCTCTCTCTCTCTCTCTCTCTCTCTCTCTCTCTCTCTCTCTCTCTCTCTTTATTTGGAATCAAACTTGGGTTCCTTCCGAGATTGGACCAGTGTTCATCTACCCTGGCAAGGGTAGATGAACAAGGCATTACAACCAAACCTAATTATGACACGATAGTTAGGCCCAGTCACTGAAAAAGCAATTGGATGGTCTTACCACTGCGATTGAAGTAGGTGGTAATTATAGTGATGGGATGTTGATAAGACAAGTGGTGGTAGTGACTCGAAAGGTGATGGTTGTGATGGTGGAGATTACGATGGGTCAGTAAGGAGTGGACTGGTAGCAAATTGCGGTGCTTGTAATTTTGGTTAATCTGGAAAAGAAGTCCGTGTAACATACAAGCACGAAACTCACATGTTATGTAGAAGGCTCGGTGACCTTGCTGTAAACGTTAAAAAAAACTGGGGGTACCTGTCTCTCGTTTCTTGCCTCAGAGTGATGGATGATCTCGTGAGCCGGTCGGAGCACAGAAAGTAAGTACACGAGTTGCAGAAATCATGGATAAGGCTTATATAAAAATTATGTATTATTTAAGAATGTCTATCGGAGAGAAATCATATATTTACACGCATTGAAGATTGTAACTTGGGCAAACACTGAAGACATTAATGATTGTTCCTATTAGTCACCATTCACAGCATTTTCTTTTTGGCCATTGTAACAATTGCCTTTTCGTTTAAGGACAGAGCATTGTAAGTTACAATGAAACGTGCCAAAAAAATGGATAAGGTTACTAATACTTCTACTACTACTACTACTACTACTACTACTACTACTACTACTACTACTACTACTACTGCTGCTGCTGCTGCTTCTACTACTACTACTATTGCCACCGCAACTTTAACTTTTTCGTTATCTTCCCCTTCTCCTCTTCCTCCTCCTTCTCTTTTGATACACATTGCGTACTATATACTACCGTTCTATTACTACTCTTCCTCCTCCTCTTTCACCTCCATCTTCACCACCACAACAACAATCTCTACCTCTACCACCATCACCCCCAAGCTACAGCAGGAGTCAAGATCAAGCTCCTGACGTCACGCAGTTTCCCGCGTGACGTCACACCCCCTCGGCTTGTATACACAGTGACCCGCGTCCCATTTGTAAACCGTGTAGTGCCTCCTGCAGGTGTGTTATTAAACCTTCTAGTGATCTATGGAAGAGTGTTGTGCTAGGTGTGGCGTCCTGGAGTGTGTGCATGCGTGAGTTGTTCATTGTGGAGAAGTAAAAAACTAAATTTTGCCTGTTTCTGAGGTGGAGTGTGCGTTGGGAAAGGATTGTTACCAGTTGACATGTTACTGATTTGCCGTGTTATTTTGCAGTGTTAAGTTAATTTGTAGTTATCTCATTATCGTCTGGTGTCCTGAAGTGTGTGTGCGTGCGTGTGTTACTTGTCGTGCTGTCCAGTGTGGAGGAAAACCTGCATATTTGTGTTCCTGTGATGGGGTGTTGCCAATTGTTTTGTTGGGAATTTACCTTGTGATATTAGTGTTTTGTTGGATTCTTCTTGTTTTCTTGTCTTCTGGTGCTTTTTACTCCCGTAATGGTGTTGCGTTGTCAATGGTACAATACTACAGTGGTTTCAAGTGTTGCCAGGAATGCTTGGTCAGTGTTGTGGTGTGTGGGTCTGCTCGCGTCTCCCGGGCTTGGCTCAGGCCCTGCCGGATTGTTTTTCAATTGACCGTGGACTACTGTTTTTATCTTGAATGCATTTAATTTATGTTTATACACTGTTTAACGTTTACACACTGTTTAACATTTTTTCACAGTAATATTATCTCAATAAAATCTTATATGATATATAGTAAAATTTGGTAATTTTTTAAAAGTGCATGTGAATATTTTTATGTTGCAACTAAGTTTTTGATGTATTTTAAGTGAATCTGACCTTCATTTTTGCCTCATCAGTTTTGAGATGACCATCCCCACCACGACAATAGTGGGAGAGGGTGGAAATTCTGGGTTTTTGGGTTAAATAAATCAACACAATGCACTGATTTGTGATAAATTAGGTCAGAATAATCTAAACCATTGTTAATACCTTGGTTTCACCACTGGTTCAAATGCACTGCCTCACACTGCCCGATTGTGTGCAATACCTCAACACACCATGAGTGACCAACAGACTGAGGTGGCCATTTCAAAGACACAAGCTTTTGTTTCAAATAACACTGGCCCAGACAATGGACAACACTGATTTGCAGACAACTGATGTGTTTAGTCTCATTGGTCAAAACAAATTTCATATTTGCTATCTCACTATTTCTAGTCACACAGTGGAGCAAATCACCACAGCTTCATTTTTATGCCTATAACAAATGTTACTGTACCAGATTAAGTAATCAGTGACAATACATGAAAAATATTTCCCCTCAAAATAAATAATTATACAGCATGATGATTTGCACTTCAAGGGAATATAGATTCAAACAGAGAAATTGGTAATAGTGCAGCAAGGTAAATTTTGTAATATTCTCTCTCATTTTCATCAAATCTAACAAAATCTAATATAATATAACATAACATAACCTTACCTGATCTGATCTCATTCAACCTGTAGGCTTCACCTAACAGTAGCCACATGATTGACATCAAACAGGTATAATCAAAGCCAGCATGAATTGGCCCTGGTCATGATGGCCTGACTGGTACCCGACATTGTCTTCCGCAGCATCAGTCAAGAGTAATTCTTGGTAAAACTTTCAAAATTCACTATTGATATCAGTATTAATTTGTGGAATGTATTATTGGGACTCTAAGTGCTCACATTGATGAGATCTGAAATAGTAAAATAGAAATTGGTTATCCCTGTGCACATGTAAAATAAAATCTAATGAGAAGAATTATTGGATACCAAATCATTATGTTGTTGCCACTATTTATTGAATTGTACATATAAAGAAGTTTTTAATTATTCAAGTTGGGAGATTATAATGCTTGGTTAAGTTTAGGTCTCAAGTTTATGTAGGAACATGAGAAAATAAGGGAAATTACTAGAAGCCATTAGGCCTACACATGGAAGTCCCTGTATGAAACATACTGACCTATTTCCACCTATCATCCCCATCCTTAAATTTCTCTTATTGCTCTTTAAAGCTTCCAAATGACTCAGCACTAACCACCTGTTTATGGAGTTCATTCCACTGATCTTTCACTCTATTTCATTGCTTCATTATCTTAGTGAAGAGAGTGTACATGTCTTATCTATTTCATTCTGTTTTCCCATTCCCCTCCATGTTTTCCCACTGCTTTCCTCTCCCCATGACTCACCCACCTACATCCACTCCACAGCTTGCCAAGATGCTGCGCAGGGGCGGGAAGCGCATCCGTATGGATGAGCCTCCCCCAGAGTACGATGCGCCTCCCATGACCCCAATGACTCCTGCCTCAGAACTACAGGAGCCGTACACCCCATACACTCCTTACACCCCAGCCGCTGAGACTCCCCTGCACCAGTAAGTAATACCTGTCAACACTTTAATGCAGTGATTCTCAAAGTGTGCTACGGCACACTAGTGTGCCGCCATTATCTCCTTGGTGTGTTGCGAAAATAATATAATTTTGCTAGGTTTTGAGAATTCCTCACATTTATCGGCAAGAATAATACTTGTACTGCGAATGACAGACTGGTCAAGTACATGTCCAGTACGCGTCTGTAAGCAGCCTGCTCCCAGCTGCTTCCCACTCCCCAGTGTGTGTGTGTGTCCGTCCTTGACTGTGACTGGAGGAAGTTACTTTCGGTTGTCATATTCATATATTTTTTTCCAAAACCTGAGAAAAATGGATGAATTCATCATAAAGAAGTGTAAATGTGATGAGGAGGCTAGTGGAAGTGACGTGATGGATGATGATGAGCCTAATTCTGCTGTCCCAAGTGTAGACCTAACGAAGACAATGGCAGTTGCTAGCAAAAGTAAGCCATGTCGCTCATATCAGGACAACTACCTAGCACTGGGCATGGCAGTTGCTAGCAAAAGTAAGCCATGTCGCTCATATCAGGACAACTACCTAGCACTGGGGTTCACATGGTGTGACAATGAACTTGGTCCTAAGCCAGAATGTGTTGTGTGTGGTACTGAACTATTGAATGAAGCCATGCTTTCTAGTCAAATGAAGAGACATTTAACTACAAAACACAGTTACCTTTCTGATTAACCTCTGGATTATTTCAAGAGACTCTTAAATGACAACAAACAACAAAGGTGCAGTTTTGAGAAAATAGTCAGTAGCAGAGAAGGCTCAAAAAGCAAACTATTTAGTTGCAGAATTAATTGCCAAAATTATGAAGCTCCATATAACTGCTGAATCTCTCATTCTTCCATCATGCTGTGCTATAGTGAAAACAATGTTTGGGGGTGAAGCTGAAAAAGAAGTAAAGAAAATTCCTCTCTCATAATACTTTTAGTAGGTGAATCAAAGAGATGTCATCTGATATTGAAAAAAGTGTCTGTGAACTTGTAAAAGAAAAAGGAATGTATGTCTTACAAGTAGATGAGTCAACTGATGGAGGAAAAGCACAGTTACTAGTGTTCATGCGGTATATTACTGGCAATAAAATAGCTGAACGGTTTTTATGCTGCAAGGAACTAGTGCAAACCACAGGACAAGATATATTTTCTACAGTGAGTGACCATTTGCAGATGGTTGATTTGACATGGAAATCATGTGTAGGGATTTGCACGGATGGTGCTCCTTCAGTGGTAGGATCAGTGAAAGGTTTTGTATCATTAGTGGAAAAAGAAAATCCAGAATTGATTTCAACCCACTGTTTTTTGCACCGTGAAGCTCTTGTTACTAAAACACTGGGATGCAAATTCAAATCTGTTCTTGATGACATTGTGAAAATGGTAAACTTTATCAAGAGCAGACCAATTAAGTCATGCTTGTTTTCCTCATGTAGCCCTTACCTTGCACACAGAAGTTAGATGGTTATCAAGAGGCAGGGTGCTTTCTCGAGTAAAGGAGCTGAAGGAAGAAATGCTCACATTCTTCACTCTTGAAAGAAAACTTGAATTTTGTGAATTACTGGCTGACGAAACTTGGTGTGTGAAATTATGTTACTTAGCAGATGTTTTTGAATATCTGAACAATGTCAGTATTGCTATGCAAGGGAGATTGGAAAATCTGTTATCTTCTTCAGATAAAATGAAGGCTTTGGCAGAAAAAATTAGTCTCTGGAATGTTAAAGTGAAAGATGGCAACTTGGATACGTTTCCAAAAACTGCTGCTACAGAAAACAAAGACATTGTTCCACTGATATGTAAGCACCTTGAAAGCCTAGAAAAGAACATTGAAAAGTATTTTCCAAATGTATCTGTTGAAAGTTATGATTGGCTGAGAAATCCACTCATTCATGATCCATCAAACTCACAACAACTTAGTCTCAATGAGGAAGAGGAGCTAACAGACATCTGTAATGACCACACTCTGAAACTTAAGTACAAGGAAGTGTCACTTGAAACTTTCTTTATTGATATTGAGAAAGAATTCCCACTCTTAGCGAAAAAAAGCTCAAAAAATTCGTCTCCAGTTTTCAACCTCGTATTTGTGAGAACTAGGGTTCTCAACCCTCACTAATATAAAAAGTAAGAAAAGGTCAAGACTGTTAAGTGTTGAAGAAGAAATGAGGGTATGCCTGTCTAGTGTTCCTCATAATGTACCGTGGATATGCAAATCCAGTCAACCTCAGGTGTCTCACTAATAAGGTAAGTGTGCATTAACAATATTGAAATTTACATGTGGTATTTTAAAAGGAATTGATAAGTCTAAGACTATATATATATATATATATATATATATATATATATATATATATATATATATATATATATATATATATATATATATATATATATATATATCAAAGGGCAGGTGTGCCATCTTACTAAATAGTTTGAAAACCACTGCTTTAATGTATGAACAGTGGACCTTTGATTTTCCAGACCTCAGTTTTCTGGATTTACTTGCCTCGTTTATTCACTTGCCTTGTTGGCTTCCCTGTTAATCTGGCTAGATGTTTTTTGCGGCATTGTTTGCTTTGATCCTTACTAGAAATTTGAACCTTTGGTAATGCTGGCTTTGGAGCTGCTGGGCCTCCCAATAGAGCTTACAGTGTATTTATTTCCTGCAAATATTACAAGTTCTTAACCTCTTGTACTTGTCTTATTTTCTAAATTGTATATTACAATTATTTAACAATACAACAACATTTTGTAGGCTATAATAGTAATATGATAAAATTTAAGAGGAATTTGGAAGGCGATGTGAATTCACTTCACGAGCTGATGGAAACCTCACTAACTGTCACCCTTATTTCATCTACTATACCTCCTTGGTTAAAAACTCACATATGTGTTGGGTGTACAAATTTTGTCACCTAAGAGAAATATTAGATAATATTGAAATTACATTGCCGCTCCCATCAGAGGGCTAAGCTTGCTTCCGTTAGGCTAGGTTTAGACTAATTAATTTCATTAATTTAATTGCAAATCTTTTCAGTGGGTAGATCATGATTAAAAGAAAAGCATCATATTTTTGCTGAAAATAAATAATCAGTCTCAAAATTAGTAGGCTAGGGCTATTCCCATAAAACCCAAAATATTTCAGTCTAACAGTGTTTGTGTACAACTTCGAAGAAGAGAGAAATAAATAATTTATTATGTGCCTGATTGGCATAAACAGAGTTTGGTGAATGTTAGGCAGATATTCAAAGGGAAGAATTTAAATCACAAAATGTAACCATGTTTGCAGTGGATGGATATGGCATGTTGAAGGTACCATTGATGTACTTCAATTTTCCATGCCTTTCTCTCTTTCTTTTAGTGCTGGCATGGTCAGTTCTTTTGTCATGAATTGACTTATTTTGTCTAATAGTGTTGGCATACCAACACTATAGAATTAGAGGTATTCATTTTGTTATGATCATTACCAGGTTGGGGATCACCATAACCATAAAAACAATGACTGTGAAATTGGATCAAGGTGTTTGTAATGCCTGTTACAAGGTTGGTAAGGCTCTTGCTTGGGAACATTACCAAGTGACTGTGAAATCAACCATAAATCTTCAAAGGTATCAAGTAAAAAAGATAAATAGGCCTAGAATTTAACTAGTGCATTACTTTGGCACCATTGTAAAGTCAAAAGAATTGTAAATGTAAAGATGGCAAGTGTTTGTGTACTCTGGTGATACATTTCTTTACTGTTTGTGTCATTTTTAACTTCATACTTTGGTTAATATGGATTTTGAGATTTTTGACAACCATCCTCTTTACTCAGGAAAATCTTTAGTTCCAACCAAAGATTTTTTGCCACATCATCATTGGTGATATTGTGTATCCTGAATAGTTTTATTACTTCCAGTTCTTTCTCTCAAGCTTTGAACATGTAGGGTAAAAAACTTTAACATCTACATAACTAAAAGTCAGGTAACCTCAGAGTGCTGTGCTGGTAATGAAATAACAAATAGTACTAAACCACCACATTTAATGGAAACACAAGCAGCCACCACTGTAGCCACTACTCATTCCTCCTAGCTTAGATATATGTGATTTTAGGTGTGTATATATATATATATATATATATTTCATCTCTGTCATCTTAATAGTTGTGTTTGTATTGGTAAGGCATTATGCTTACTCAGTATATATATATATATATATATATATATATATATATATTTCATCTCTGTCATCTTAATAGTTGTGTTTGTATTGGTAAGGCATTATGCTTACTCAGTATTATGAGAAAACTAAGAGAAGAAATGGTATTTTCAAACTAAATTTCTTTTGATTCTAAACAATAACAGTTGCCAGCACCACATGTGCATTTTGGCTTTTTTTTTTTTTTTTTTATGTGTAGGAGGGACACTGGCCAAGGACAACAAAAATCCAATAAATGAAAAAAAGGCCCACTGAGATGCCAGTCCCATAAAAGGATCTAAAGCGGTAGTAAAAAATTGAAGGATAAGTGTCTTGAAACCTCCCTCTTGAAGGAATTCAAGTCATAGGAAGGTGGAAATACAGAAGCAGGCAGGGAGTTCTAGAGTTTACCAGAGAAAGGGATGAATCATTGAGAATACTGGTTAACTCGTGCATTAGAGAGGTGGACAAAATAGGGGTAAGAGAAAGAAGAAAGTCTTGTGCAGTGAGGCCATGGGAGGAGGGGAAGCATGCAGTTAGCAAGATTAGAGGAGCAGTTAGCATGAAAATAGTGGTAGAAGACAGCTAGAGATGTAACATTGCGGCCATGAGAGAGAGGCTGAAGACAGTCAATTAGAGGAGAAGAGTTGATGAGATGAAAAGCTTTTGATTCCATCCTGTCTAGAAGAGTGGTATGAGTGAATCCCCCAGACATGTGAAGCATACTCCATACATGGATGGATAAGGCCCCTGTACAGAGTTAGCAGCTGGGGGGGTGAGAAAAACTGGTGGAGATGTCTCAGAACGCCAAACTTCATAGAAGCTGTCTTAGCTAGAGATGAGATGTGAAGTTTCCAGTTCAGATTATAAGTAAAGGACAGACCGAGGATGTTCAGTGTAGAAGAGAGGGACAGTTGAGTGTCATTGAAGAAGAGGGGATAGTTGTGTGGAAGGTTGTGTCAAGTTGATAGATGGAGGAATTGATTTTTTGAGGCATTGAACAATACCAAGTTTGCTCTGCCCCAATCAGAAATTTTAGAAAAATCAGAAGTCAGGCGTTCTGTGGCTTCCCTGCATGTAATGTTACTTCCTGAAGGGTTGGATGTCTATGAAAAGATGTGGAAAAGTGCAGGGTGGTATCATCAGTGTAGGAGTGGATAGGACAAGAAGTTTGGTTTAGAAGGTAATTGATGAATAATAAGAAGAGTGGGTGACAGAACAGAACTCTGAGGAACACCATTGTTAATAGATTTAGGAGAAGAACAGTGACAGTCTACCTCAGCAGCAATAGAACGGTCAGAAAGGAAACTTGAGATGAAGTTATAGAGAGAAGGATAGAAACCATAGGAAGGTAGTTTGGAAATCAAAGCTTTGTGCCAGACTCTATCAAAAGCTTTTGAAATGTCCAAGGCAACAGCAAAAGTTTCACCAAAATCTCTAGAAGAGGATGACCAAGACTCAGTAAGGAAAGCCAGAAGATCACCAGTAGAGTGGCCTTGACGGAACCCATACTGGCGATCAGATAGAAGGTTGTGAAGTGATAGATGTTTAAGAATCTTGCTGTTGAGGATAGATTCAGTCTTTAGATAGGCAGGAAATTAAACCAATAGGACGATAGTTTGAGGGATTAGAACGGTCATCCTTTTTAGGAACAGGCTGAATGTAGGTAAACTTCCAGCATGAAGGAAAGGTAGAAGTTGACAGACAGAGTTGAAAGAGTTTGACTAGGCAAGGTGCAGGCACGGAGGCACAGTTTTGGAGAACAATAGGAGGGACCCCATCAGGTCCATAAGTCTTCTGAGGGTTTAGGCCAGCCAGGGCATGGAAAACATCATTACAAAGAATTTTAATAGATAGCATGAAGTAGTCAGAGGGAGGAGGAGAGGGAGGAACAAGCCCAGAATCGTCCAAGGTAGAGTTTTTAGCAAAGGTTTGAGCAAAGAGTTCAGCTTTAGAAATAGATGTGATAGCAGTGGTGCCATCTGGTTGAAATAAAGGAGGGAAAGAAGAAGAGGCAAAGTTATTGGAGGTATTTTTGGCCAGATACCAGAAGTCATGAGGGGAGTAAGATCTTGAAAGATTTTGACACTTTCTGTTAATGAAGGAGTTTTTGGCTAGTTGGAAAACAGACTTGGCATGGTTCCGGGCAGAAATATAAAGTTCATGAGATTCTGGTGATGGAAGGCTTAAGTACCTTTTGTGGGCCACCTCTCTATCTATTTTATGATGTAGTATAAATTTGTTTCAGCATTATGTACTGTTACTTAGCTTTTAATATGCGATTAATAATAATAATGATGTACACTTAATATACAAGTAAAACCTTGTTGCCTCAAGCAGTATTGTAGAGCAATGTGGGAAAAAAAGTGTTAAAGTTTTAACAGAAAAAACAAAAACTGGCAACAGTGGAGTGGCAGAACTATGACACAACAGGTGTCAACAAAGATGTGTGATGTAGTGCTGTATAATGCTGAATGTAAAATTCTCCAATGGGTTTTATTATTTATTTCAGTCTGGATGTTTTGATTATGTATTGCATGTATATGATAACCTAGCCTGTGCTCAACATTTCAACAAAGACCGTTGAAACCACAGCATAAAGTAGGTTGAGTACAGCTGGCCCCATCTTAGCAAGCAGTTTGGACTAAGTACACATTGAATACTGAATCGTTTTGCTCAGAATGTCATGTAATGAATAAAAAACAAACTTCCCCTTCTAGTTGTCATGCCCATGCAAGTTGATGCCCACTCATCCATGCACCACTAACCATGAACTAACTACCACAACATTAGCAGCTAATGCCATTTGCTCTGTGTGCCACTGTGTTTTTCATAAATTTCTTTATGGTTTTTAGTTTATGTCCTTAGGGACCAATTCATTTTTCCCACAAGTTCTCAAGTTTAAATAACAAACAAATCATTCAGTGAATGTCTAACTAGAATAAATTACATTCATTATACCAGGGCTCATTGTAGTCTATTATGGATTTGTGAACTTCATCTGTGAGAGGTGCAACATATCAGTTTATTAGTAATTGGTAAAAATTTTGTTTATTTGTAATAATAAGCAAATATCTCTGAAGTCAGAAGTTGCAACTGGCCCTTTGTATCATGCTTGGATTCAGAAATTGGATTAGAAATCATACCTCTGTGTATAAGTTGACTGCCATATTTTACCCTCAGAACTTGACCTATACATGAGAAAATATGCATGCTACTCCATCCTCCTCAGTGCATATTTTATTTTATTCCTTTTTTATTCTTTGTCAACACTATTGTCATCATTGTTATGGACAGACACCCAGGTTGAGTGTCAAAAGTTATTGTGAAGGATACAGTAGATGATAGTTGATCATCTTGGTAAAATAAAGTTGAACAAGGCCTTTCTGGGCTGTGGGAATTGTAGAGATTGTAGTGTTGGGGTTGGTGGTTATTGTGTTTTGGTAAAAGTATCAAAACAGGAGAGATCAAAGAAATTGCACCAAAGAAGCCTTTAATTGAAAGTGAAACCAGCTATCAGGTAATGTTTGGCCTGCAATAGAGTGGATTAATATTCACTTTTCATAGGGAGTATCAAGGATGGAGAGGAAAACTACACATAGCTCATTCTAATTATTTGTGTTAGGTGGTGAGCTGCAGGTGGCAGGTGTAGTTGCTCCCAAAACTATCTTTAAAGTGTGGTGCCAACTGTGGCATAATTAACTAAACCTGCTGCATGGCTTGATGTTATGCTGATATATTGTACGGATCTACTTTCCAGGTTATAATTTACCGCAATAATCCCTAGTGTGCAGGGCTACCAACTGTTGCTACTGTATTCACCAATTATGTTAAATAATTGTGTCAGAATGTAGACCTCTTATTTTTTAAAGGTAGTTTTGGGAGCTACTGTATAAATAGCAGAGAGTGTTGTGTTGGGTGGTGAGCTGCAAGTGGCAGGTACAAGTATTGGTTAGTCAGTAGTGTGTTGGGTGGTGAGCTGCAGGTGGCAGGTACAAGTAGTAACCAACTGCATCACAGTACATCAAAGGTGAGCACGGGTCTCACGGCGCACCACCATTGCCCGGGTGATGTCTGGTACTGTGGGACACCCTGAGCAGGAGGAGGAGAGCGTTAGTGTGTGGATGTATCTGTATTTCCATGGTTGAGATACAAGATCTACTACAAGTGAAACTTCTTTGAACGATTTGATCCTTAAAAATCATGTGAAATATAAAGTTTGTAAATTGGTATTGGTTATGGATTTAAAATGCCTCTATCATGAGGAAATTTTGAGAAGTGTATTCATAAATTTAAATTCTGTATTTGCACCTCATTTACCCATTCACAGCTGTTCTGATGCCTTACCTGACAGTGCCATGGTGGATTCCAGCTCTGTCCGTACTGTGTCCAACACACTCCATGCTCCATCCTCACCCCCGCAGGCCAGACCCCACAGCAGTGGCCGCCCCATGAACACCTGTGAGGGAATGGGTGTAGGTGCTCATGGGATGTTACCCCCCAAAAAATGTCATGCTTGCAATTTAATCATGGAGCTGAAACATTTTTATTGGCTTCTTTCTAAAGAAATGTCATTTAAAATAAATGCCACATGGTGGAAAAGTGATTAAGTAGATTGAGTCCATGTACATGTGAGTTGGGAAATTATATAATATTAAGATGAAGAAAAGATGAGTAGTTATGCGAGGCAATTGAGTTTTGAGAAAAAACAAAAAAGATGTTTGAAGATGTATATCACATTTTGGGCAACATAAGAATGACCTTTCATCTCCTGGATAAACATGTTATGAAGATAGTTACCATAGTGATTTAGACTAAAATTGCATTATGCTGAAGTGTGGTCTCTACCAGAAAAACCTATCCCTCCCACCTAATCCATGCCCATGCCTTGGTATCCTAGCATGCTCCGGGCACCCCACTGACCATGTTTGCCCCAAGAGCAAGAGCCTTGAAGATATTTGCTCCCTGGGAGAAGCCACTATCCACATACACCTCACAGCGGTCACTCACTGCCTCCACCACCTCGGGAAGGGCCTCCATCTGGGAACAAGGGATGGGGAAATCTCAAGGAAATAACCTGAAAGAAGGGAATGAAGGTGTAAAGAGAGGAAATTAGGGTGCGGAGTGTGTAAAGATAGGGAGTTAGGCTGTTGAAGGTGTTAAGAGAGAAAATCAGAAAAGATAGGGAATTAGGGTGTTGAGGGGGAATCAGGATGCACAGAGTGTAGAGAGAGGGAATTAGGATGTGAAGAGTGTAAAAGAAAGGAAGTAAGGTATGGAATGGATAAATCTTGATGACATTGGCACATTATCATGGACTTGAATGATTGATAAGTGGTGCCACAAGAAAAGCCATGTAATCGTAATCATTTTGAAAACCTATCTGTGCATGTATGTGATACATCAAGCTCTACAAACATAACAGAAATCATTATGTACTGTAATTTTTTGAAAGGGGTTATGTTGAGAGCTAGAAGAGTCCATGCTTGACTAAGATTGGGGAATGCATGAGCTCTGCATGAAAAAAAAAAAACATGCTAAAGTACTATGAGTGATCACAAGAATAATTTTGTGATTGAAAAAGATCTTTCTTGTGATTTCCCAAGCAGTAAATAGGCTGGCACTTACAGACTGATGGTATCTATTGACAAGAGCTGATGATAGACAAAATATAAAAGAACATGATACAAGTAGGACTAGATGCCTACTTCATGTGAGAAAATTTTGCTTCCCAAAAATACAGGTACTGCCATGTTGATAGGCTTGGAGGCAGAAATTATATAAACAAACTGCATCTCATTTGGGATTGAATAAAAATGTATATGGAAACAGGACAGTGAGTCTACATCCTCTTTGCTACAACTAGGTAAATACCCACCGTGGGGGCTACACCATCCACCTGTCGAGCACCGTGGTTGGACACCCAGATAGCTGCAGCGCCAGCCTCCACACCCAGTATCGCGTCCTCCCTTGTCAGGATCCCTTTGAGCACCAGGGGAAGCTTGGTGATGCTGGGGAGGAGCAATATTAGTATGTGGAAGTGCAGCATGTCTTGATGCTGGAGGGTCATAGCAGTAGGATGTGTACTGACAGGACAATCAAGATTGACCAAAATCTACTCTGGTCTTGATCATTAGTGGCCTAATTGGTAATGTGTAAGGGTTCATGTGTAGTGACAGGACAGTCAAGGTTGACCAAAATCTACTTTGGTTTTGAGCACCAGTGGCCTAATTGGTAATGCGTGAGGGTGTGTTTCCATGGTTGAACACAGTTTGTTGGACAAACACTGTTACCGTATACTGTGATAGATTGGTGGATAAACTTTGTTACCACATACTCGTACTGCGATATATTGTCAGACAAACACTGTTACTGTAAACTGCGATATATTGTCAGACAAACACTTTTATCATATACAGCGTATTAGGATGACATCAAGAGCAAAAAATCAAGGAAAACTGATCTGGCAACAAACACTGCTACCAGATGTTGTATACCATAGTTTTTTCCTCCATTCATTGGGAAAAATCTGGCAGACAAAGTTAGGAACTGATGTCCATAGTTAACATGTAACTCAGGCCTAAATCTTAGTGTGTATGGGGACAGTAATTGTTGACAATTTCTTGATGTTTAAGAATATTACCCTCATTGTTAATTTGGCCTTGGGAGAGAGGTGGTTGTTGCCATTGTCCTGTGTTGTACAGTATTACTATTATGGTGTGCAGTAAGATAAAAAAAGAAAAAAAAGCACTATGCAACATAATTGCTACATTGTGTTAGGACAGTGAAAAAAGGGAGTGGTGCAAGGATTGGTGACAAATTAAAGAAGCTATGCAACAGTTTTACATGAACTGTGACATTTTACTTGAACTACATTCACAAATTACCTTTATGTATTTATTTTTGCTTTTGTAAACTTAGGTTTTTATGTTCCATAAGCAAGGGTTTTGCCAGTACAGCTTGATTAATAATAATGGCAATTTTTTCCCACCTTGTCAGACATTTGGTTTGCCATGTTGACAGCAGGTGAGACCAAAACAAATAATAGCTTCATTGTATGGTAAACATGTAATTTCCTAAATCGTGTGCATGGCTGTATTATAGATCCATGCCTCTGTTCTGCCAGACAGTGTGCAAAGTTCCAAACTATGAACAGACTAAAGGCCTGTCCACACTATTAGGCAGTGATTGTTAATGTGTGGTGCTCACATCTGACTCTTGACAGCTCATGCCTTTCCTTTTTGTTATTGTTATTTGGTAACAGTGTTTGTCTGATAGTGTTTTACCATGTGGATGCATCCTACGACTTTAGTGTCTTGCCAGCATCCAATCACATTTGATGGTCATTTTGTCCTGATTTCTTGTGGTCATTTTGTCCTGATTTCAGGTTGATTTTCCAGTGTTTCTTTCATGCTCCAAAGTGAAAATTAGTTGTCAGGATTTTAAGGATACATCAGACATCTCAAGAAAAGGAAACTAGCTCTGGTAAACATTTAAGAATTAGTGGAAGAAGGTTCGAGACATAATCTGTGAAAGAAATGAGGATCTGAAGTTTTCATGGATGTGGTCATGTGGAGAAGGAAGATGAAGACTGATGAAACCTATTGAATTAATGAAGTGCCAATGCATAGACCAGTAGTGGCATGAGATTATGTTTACTTGTGCAAGTGGAAGTCAGTGACATACCTTTTGAGCCAGGCCACGTCCTCCCAGGTGAGCGTTGGGTCAAACAGCGAGGCCACATACTCATTGATCCCTGAGCCACCATCTGAGGTATGGAGGTGATTACTTGCTGCCTCATCACTTTGGAAGTTGGCCATCCTGAGGACAAACCAGCACATGGAGATATTTAGATTGATAATGCAATGGTCACCTGCAACAATTTTTGGGGCAGTCATGCCAGATCCCTGCACCTGATATACAGGGTATAACATGATTTTCTGCTGATATTGCCAGAGTTGAAAGTACAGATTAATTGAAGTTGAAAGTGTTCTATTCACACATGCATTTTTAAGTGTTGTTTACCTGTGGTGTAAAAATCAAGTTTGGTCTGGTGTTAGAGACAATGGCTTGGCTGGGTGGGTAACCATGGTGGAGAAACACCATATCCACGCACTCCACATTACTTCAAATTATGCAGTGCAATCTAAATGTATTCATTGTCACAGTCTTGGAGGGAAACTGCATGAGACCTGACTAGCAATCACCTGATTTGCTGCTAGCCTTGCTCTTTCCCAATCCCTGCCTGGACAGACAGTGCATGATACCACACACGCTAGTATTTTATTTGTCTTTTATTACATCCATACTATCATTATGTAATGTTATTTGTCACTCACCTGTATGTTGCTATCACTGTAAACTTCCAAAACTTGTAGAAATCATGACTGAATAATTCACAAATCACCAATGGACATCTAGATCTACGTATTCTGCCATGGTTGCCAGCTAGGCCCAGCTTATATCTTTCACCAAGCCACACTTGAATTTCATACCAACTAAACAATGCTTCAAAATGCATATCTTTATACGGTAGAAAATTTCTGATGTAGATTAACCTTTACTTCACCAGTACCATTATCCACAGATATTACACCCTGTATGTGATGTGCATCATTAAGTAGCAAGTGATGGTGTTCTTTACGCAAAGAAACAGTGACCTTGTCCTAAAGTGATATAAATGGTCTTTGCACTTGTTAGGCAAAATTTATGGAAAAACATTGCTGTTAACTATACCTGAGATGAGGAGGAAGTGTGAATTGATTTCTGACATCTGCACGGCGGATGCCAAAGTATGGTGCATCCACAGTGAGTACCAGTGCTGAGAAGCCAGCAGCCTCAGCCCTCCTGACCAGGGAGGCTGTCAACTCTCTGTGAAGGTGGAGAGGAGAGCAAGGGTAGTATCATCCTGGACTGGAGAGGATATTAACAGTATGGGTTATGTCTTTGATTTGGGGAGGGGAGAGAGAAGACAGGGTTAATCTTTCCATAAAACTGGTCTGTGGTGAATGGCACATACCTGTCCTTGTATATGTAGAGCTGAAAGAGGCGCAGTGTGTTTGGGGCTCTCATGGCCACCTCCTCCAGGCTGAATGTGCTGATAGTGCTTAGGGTGAAGGGGGCACCAATCCGTCCTGCAGCTGTAGGAAAAGTGTTGCCCAGAATACAAGAATGTAAGGAAGAATGAAGGATGCTAAAATTACTTGCCATTCTTAAGCTGGAAGCTCTCTGTTTTCTGTGAAAGACATATGTGTATGTAGCAAGAGTAAAGAGATGTGTGTAAATTAAAACTATTAGTGAGTGCACATGTGAAACAAACATATAGTAGGAGAACAAATTGCAAGGTTGGCAGTGCTGGCTGACCTCGTGCTGTGGCCACTTCCCCATCAGGATGAGCCATCCGCTGCATGGCTGTTGGGGCCACTCCAAATGGTACAGCAACCTTGTGACCCAGCAGGGTGGTGGCCAGACTGCGCTTTGACACATCTCTCATGAATCTAGGCCGAATGTACCACCTAGAGAGGGAAAGTCGTGTGGGTGTTATGCAAAGCAGGTTATAGTGGGAGAAAGGGTCAAATAGTGAAGGGAGGGATGGTATGAGGAAAAGTGCAGTAAATCAGCTGGAACAAGTAGGTTGATAGCATCTACTGAGAAGAGCTGATGACAATATTATACAAGAAAGACTGGATGCCTGCATGATATGAGGAAATTTAACTTTTTGAATATACAAGTACAGATATGTACAGACACTTACATATAGTTTCACACCCCAGGTGCTGCAATAGAAAGCTGTAAGGGATTTATATGCTTATTTTCTTTGCATACACATACAATAAATGTGCTCAGCCATACTCAGTTTTAACTTTTAACTACAGACATTTGAAACCATTATATTTTTAGCTGCAGCAGTAATAGCCAGGGTTTATCCCTCAGACTGATCAGTACTCTGTGCCTGGCCTCTCTCTCATACCTGTCCATAGCCTCTTTGTTTTCCTTGAGGGTGACTTCATCCAGGGCACCTGACTGATAGTAGTCAAGGGCAGTCTTAGGCAGGCGCCAGCGAGCCTCCCGTTCATAGTCCTGCACACCCACTAGTGGTTTGCTCATCATGCTGACTGGAGAGCAAAGAAGAATTTTTTGTTAAGGATGGAACTTGCCTGATGAATGGGAAGGAAAGCTTTAACGTGTCTTGTGTTTCTATGGCATAAAGGTTCTTTTTATTATGAAGAAACTTGCTCTTTACAGGTTTTTTTTTTAAAGTAGTTGTTTGAAGAATTTTTTTGTTTTGATCTTTTTAATATATGTCAAACTATTTTGCTGAACATGTTTTCTTGGGAGGTTTCTTGAGCTGTTGTGTTGTTCAGGGTTATTGTAAAGCTGTTATCTGGTCTCCATTTAAATTTATGGCCTTCTGTGTAATTGTGGAATGTGAGGGATGTCAGGTGGTGGTGTTTGGGGAAGATACAAAGGTTTATGTGGATGACATTCTTCATGGTGGGGATTGTGTTGCAGAAGTGACATATGCCAGGTGTTGGGAGAAAGCTAATCACAGGCATTTGACCAGATTTTCAAAGTTGCCATTTGTCATAACAAGTATCCAAAGAGGTAGTTCATCATGATATATCATCATCAGTTATGTGTAACATCTTTCAGTTAACACATGCAAAATACAACACAAAACACAAAACACACACATACACACACACACACGCACGCACACACACACACACACACACACACACACACACACACACACACACACACACACACACACACACACACACACACACACACACACACACACACACACACACACACACACACACACACACACACACACACACACATGAATAATATAAGTATGGTTGGAGCAAAATCTTTACCTGCCAGTTGTTATTGAACAACTTAAGTACATTTATACTTATACACACAGATATTTGGACTTAAGAGGTGATGGCAAGCAATGTCAGCGAAAGGAGAGACTAGATAAATATAGATACAGTGACAAGATTACTGTATCTGTATCACAGTTTACCTCTGGTTCTGTATACTATAACTAGACAATTACAGATAAGTAAACATGCACACACACACATATATATGAATAATATAAGTATGGTGGAGCAAAATCTTTACCTGCCAGTTGTTATTGAAGTCACTGAAATCACTGAAGATGGTGTGTTGTGGTGGAGAATAATATTGCTGCCTGATAACTTGTCTGACCTTGGGCACAACTGTGTCCCAACTGTTGCCCCCTGGCTTGTCTGATGTAAACACTATCACCTTGCTCACCCCAGAAGTGGCACCAGCATGGCTATTGGCTATTATATCATTGATTAGACTTGAAACTGTGTTCGTTTAAGATGGAATACATCACTTTGAAATTGTTAGATATATGAAAATAATAATAATAATAGTAATAATGATAATAATAATAATAAATTATTATTTGTCTATACCAAATTGATGAAGAGCTGTAACAAACAGACTACATGCACATATGCACATACACACTCATGTACATACACACACACACACACACACACACACACACACACACACACACACACACACACACACACACACACACACACACACACACACACACACACACACACACATGTTATATACAGTCAAATAGATAAAATTATGAAAAATTATCTTCATGGGTATATACAAAATAGAAAATTATGCAGAAGTCTTAGTAAATGAAAGAAAAGATATGGGAGTGGTAATGAAAAAAAAATCTATTGACAGAAGAACATTTAATATTTAGAGATGGTATGAAAAAGGTTTTAGGAACAAAAAGAATTGCATTTTAAGTTTTTAGAAGATATAGTAATGTTTTACAAGTATGTACTGTACACATGATTAATTCTTAATCTGTTTATATCAATAGTAATGTGTACTTAGAAATGCACACTATGTCAGTGTCAGTGGAGAGAGTAAGAGCATATTCTGCTAGCTGAAAATTTTTGCTAAAACTGTTGACTTTGGATTCAATACTTCTTTAATACTTCTTGTGGACTTTTGTACTTTTTATTTATTTTTTTGGATAGCGTGGAGAACATTGTGTCCCAGACTTTTTCAGTTTGTTACCCAGTTTAACATGCCACTTCTAAGCATCTTGTCCCTTTCACAAATTATTATCAATATTGATATAGATGGCTGAATTAGAGAGCTTACTCAGTATAGGAAGGATGTAACACTAAATACTATCAACACTGCACAGGGCAATATACATGCATACATACTTACATCTGCCTTGGCTGATGCTCACAGAGAAACTGACAGTAAAACAGAGGCAGGCTCAGGCAGTGAGTGACATGTACTGGATATGTTGTGATTGGGGTTGCCAAGTGACTGTCCTGAAGTATATCTCGTCAAAATGCTCTTGGCTTGCCACACATTTAAATACATAGTTCTTCCCTTCTAATATTGTATAGTGATTTTTAATGCATATTGTTATTCAGTTTAACTTTCTTGCTGAATTATAATAGTTTTATTTTACAACTTTACAAACTTAGACTCAATTAACATTAATCCCAATGGCAGGTACCACAACATTTTCTTGATTTCCAGAATTCTTCACTATTTTTTGTCATCCCTCTGTTACCTCCCAAAAATGGTTTATATTACCACAAATTTAGGAGTCACAGCTGTTGAAGTATAGACTTGTAGAATGAACTTAAGGATAAAGTGATGGAAAACAAAGGGCATGTAAGTGGAAAGAAAGAATGGATTGATATAGATATGAAAGAACCACACAACCCATTCTACAATTACATGCACACATACACACACACTAAAGCTATTAAAGTTATTATTTATATTATTTGTTCTGTTGTTTTTATTTTTTTCTACTTTGAAATAAGAAATTAATAGTTTGATCTAAAACCTTCCTCCTCCCACAGCCCAGACTATCAGCTTGGATATGGTGGGGCACCCTATGAACAGCCGCCCCCACAGCCACAGCAGGCACCTCAGCAGCACCAGCTCTATGCCCACCAGGAATATGAACAGCAGCAGCACCACCAACAGCAGCAACAGCAACAAGTGTATCAACAACAGCAACAGCCACAGCAACCAGCATATCAGCAGCACTATGAACAGCAACCACCACACCCAGCACAACATCAACAACAACAACAGCAGCAACAGCAGCAACAACAACAACAACAACAACAACAGCAGCAGCAGCAGCAGCAACAGCAACAACAACAACAACAACAACAACAACAACAACAGCAGCAACAGCAACAACAACAGCAGCAACAACAACAGCAACAACAACAACAACAGCAGCAACCACAGCAGCAGCAGCCATACCACCAACCTCAGGCTCCTCAGGTAAAGCAGCATCAAACAGTCATTCAGTGAGAAAAACAGTACTCTCATCTGATCATTACAAATTGTGATAGGACACACAAGTGCTTATTTGTTAAAAAAGATTGGATGCTTTTATCTGTGAAGACTTAATTTACTTGACTTTCTATTTCCACAGGCACCAGTGGAACCAGAGCCAGAGATGGAGGTGGACAGGGAGCCAGAGGAACCTGAGGAGGAGATGGAACAGGATGGTGATTCAGATGGGGAGGCACAGGAGGAGGAGGAGGAGGAGCCACAGCCGCCACAGAACTATGAACCAATACCTCGCCTCACCATCTCCATCCGGGGCCGGGGCAGAGGACGGGGAAGAGGCAGGATAGGTGAGACATGGAGTGATGGTGTGTGGTGGGAAGTGAGTTATGTCAGGTGAAGTAAAAGCAGAGTGTGGTGGTAGAGGGACTTGTTGGAGTGGTAGGATTGTTGGGACAAAGTTAAGAGAGGTGGGAGAGGAACCTGAGAATCTTTACTGAATAAGTTCTGGTCTCCATTACCTTGATGTCTCTCTCTCCTTGATACATGATGGGCTGCTGTTCTTTGTAATTAATTGACAATCAAGGGATGGTAGTAAAAGGCAAGTCAGGCAGAGGAGTAGATGGAAAAGTGGTAAGGTTTGCAGAGGTGTCCTGAATTAGTAGGGTGATTGGCAAAGATATAGGGAAGGTTAGGGAGGCCTTTTTATTCCATGGTCATTGGGTGAAGGGTCGGCTTCATCTTCTTATAACCTGAACAGGTGATAGTTTAGGTGTGATATTACATTTTGCTCAGATGTTTCATATGCTTAATGTAATTCCATACTTACTGGAGTTGTGATAGACATTGAGTTATTAGTATAAATACATTCACTTTATGCAAGTTTTTCTTCGTGTAATATTACTTTTTAAATATGTAATTGTTTTAAGTAGTCAATTCCTTCCCCACCCAGCCACCATAAAGAAGATTGGTGACCAAATTGTGTCAGAGCCTCGCAAGAGAGGTCGGCCCGGACGCAAGCCAATTACTGAGCTCATGGCTGAGGATGAGAACTCCCTCTACTTTATTGTCAGGAATGGCCGGGCAATGTTGGCAGTGAGTTGACATCCATTGATCTTACATGTTGCAAATATTAATAGTTATTGATGGATACTTGTCTCCACCTTGTCACTTTAAGTCAGAGATTGGCTGAGAGGTGATTCCTGAATGCTGGGCTGAATGGGGCTTGTGAGTTGTATATTTTACATTTTTTAAGTTTCTCTAGGCAGTTGTACATGTTAATCATGTTTTGAAGGAAGATGAACAGATGATGTTTACTTCATACTTGTTTAACTGTCTTGAGGTAATGCCTTAATCATTCTTCAGGTGTAATCATGAAGGATTAGATACATCTTAGTTTTTTATTTTATTTATTTATTTATTTTTTTTGAGGAGTAGATAAGGGTTTTGAAGTGGTGTTTTCCTGTTCACTGTGTAACCATTCCTTAGTTTCTCTCACCCATACTTTTGCTGACCATAGTGAACTTTTGCAGCAAGTGGTGGATGACTGGATTGACTCGTACAAGGAGAACAGAGATGCCTCCCTGCTCCAGCTGATGCAGTTTTTCATTAATGCTGCTGGGTGTAAGGGTAAGATCACCTCCCACATGCAGGCCACCATGGAGCATGCTGAGATCATTCGTCGCATGACTGAAGAGTTTGAGGAGGTAAGAAATGCATTGGATTTTTGTTGTATGCATGTGTGTACTTTTTTGGTTTTGTATGTTTATGTAATTTGTGGACTATGAGGATGATTTGATGATGGTATTTTTTATATACTTAAATGCCATCAGTAATTTCTGTAAAGTATTTAGGTTTGTCGGATGTCGATCATTGCCTCGTGATTGTGTGATTGGTGGGGATGTAGGCCCACATTTTGAAATGTGATGTCCTCACATTAGGACTATTTTCATAGGTCACATTGTCTTCTCATAGATGATTTTCCCTTTGATGATCCAGAATCTCTGTTCAAATGTTACTAGAATCATGAAAACAATGTTGATAAACCTGACAATTTCACTGGAGCCTTTTAAAAATAGTTAAGAAAGGCCTCAAAATCTTTTTGAAGGTTGGGACAAACACAATTTCCATTTCCTTTTGCAGGAGAGTGGTGAGTATCCCCTCATCCAGAGTGGGCAGCACTGGAAGAAGTTTAGGACCAACTTCAGTGAGTTTGTGCAGCTGTTAGTGAAGCAGTGCCAATACTCCATCATCTATGACCAGTACCTTATGGACAATGTGATTTCACTTCTCACTGGTCTGTCTGATTCTCAAGTTCGAGCCTTCAGACACACTGCCACTCTTGCAGGTATGTTGTTCTCAGAATTATCTGCTTAGTTTACATGTAAATTTGATTTAGCAATAGATTTCTTGTTCTCTTTAAACTTCTTTTTTTACTTGAAATCTCATCACACAAACTTATAATTTTTCCTCCATCTTCTGCAGCCATGAAGCTGATGACAGCACTGGTGGATGTGGCACTCACTGTCTCTGTTAACCTGGACAATACACAGCGGCAGTATGAAAGTGAAAGGCAGAAGGTGAGTGATGGCCATGGCAGTGATTTTGTTAGGTCCAGTACCACTGGTGTTTTAAATCCAGATTCCATCCTAATTTCAGTGACTTTCTTGTCCTGAGAAAGGAGGTTTTTATGGTAAAACAATTGGCAAATTTTATAAGTGGAGAACTTGATTTTCAGAAGCTTTGGGCAAATTTAGGCTGCAGTCTTTTCAGTAGCTTGAAATATTAGTATGCTGGTGCTATTCTGGCTCTATGTAGTTGCTCTATCATAAGACTTTGTCTGCTCCTTATCATGCTAGTGATTTTTCCCTACAGTCTGTAGATCCTTGTTTTATAATTCTTGATTTTTTATCATGAATGACTGTTCTTAATTGTTTAGATATGTATAGGATCAGAGTTGTAAAGATGTCAAGGGCTGTGATCCACACCTGTAATATAGCTTATGCTACAATTCCATAGTGTAGGGAGCAGTATGATTGTGTTGCTTTAGTGGTTTTATTTACACAAGTCTTTATATCACCTCCTTACAGTCAAGGGAGAAGCGAGCCTCAGACCGCCTGGAATCCCTCATGTCCAAACGGCAGGAGCTGGAGGAGAACATGGATGAAATCAAGAACATGCTAACCTATATGTTCAAGTCTGTGTTTGTCCACAGATACAGGTAAGTTGTGTGAGTGTGTGCTTGTGATTGTGCCATTTTGTTCAAGTCTGTATGTCTACCAAGTTAGCACTATTACTTGTTAGCACTCCTTATTAACAGTCCAGGAATTTTTATTTTGCTCCATGAGGAAATTTATATGCTCAACTGCTTATGATTACATTCTTTTATAAAGTAGAATTTTTCAGTTTTTCAGTACGAGATAGTTACGTGGATATATGTTTGAAGTGGTAGTTCGTATAAACAGTTAAATGTAATGGAAACTAAGTATTTGAAGAGTATTTTTTGGGTAAAATGGAGGGATTGAATAAGAAATGAGGTAAGTAGAAGAACTGATGTTTTGAGAGAGTTGGCTGGACAGGCAGATCATTGTGTCAAGATAATTTGGACATGTGGAAAGGATGGAAGACTGAAAACTAGTAAAGAGAATGATGCTGTCAGATGTGTGTGGTGAAGGGTTAAGAGCAAGGCCATGACTGGAATGGATGAACTGTGTGAAGAGAGCACTGAATGAGAGAGGAATGATTGTGCAACAAAGCAAGAGCAAGTGTGCATGGTAGAAGTGAATGAAGAGCAACAGTGGTGAATGCATGAAAATGACGCTCACTCATCAACCTCTTGAACAGGGTGTTGGCACACTTGGCAGGACCTGTTGATGTATATAGACCCAGTTAGGGTGTGGGACATTTTACAGGAAGTATCCTGCATCTGCTGTGGTCTCAGGATTGGAGTAGGTGTGGGGTAGGGAACAGTCTCATTGTTTAAGGGTAGGGTAAATCATTGTATGCTGTGAGATCTTGCTGTGGCTGTGTGTAGTCAGGTGTGCTGTGCCTAAGTTCCTGGGGTTTAGTATGGTGGGCCATGAGACTTTCCCTTTCCACTGGGGGCTGATGGGGCTAAGAGTGTGAATGATGTGAGTGTGAATGTGTGGTGCCTTGTCTGGGCCTCCCTGTGTGGGATTGCCAGCTTGGCAATATAGAATTAGGTTCTTATTTTGGGAAGTAATGATTCAACCTTCTGCATTCATCCCTGAAAAAGTCCAAAAGGATGATAACATGAGTTGCAACCTCATGAATTAGGATGACAACAATATACTGAACTATATGAGAAATGCTTGAATTCTCTTTTAGAGTTTGTTTGGTGATTAGAATCCCAAGAGTAATGACCACACCCTGACTCATCTTTCCTCACCAGGGACACACTTCCTGAGATCCGTTCAATCTGCATGGCAGAGATTGGATTGTGGATGAAAAAGTTCCACCAGAACTTCTTGGATGACTCGTACCTGAAATACATTGGCTGGACGCTGCATGACAAAGTGGGGGATGTGCGGCTCAAGTGTCTCCAGGCATTGCAGCCACTTTATGCCAGTGAGGAGCTGCAGGGCAAGCTGGAGCTCTTCACCAGCAAGTTCAAGGATCGTATTGTGGCCATGACTCTGGATAAGGAATACGATGTGGCAGTGCAGGCTGTGCGGCTTGTCATCTCCATCCTGAAGCACCATCGTGATATACTCACAGACAAGGACTGTGAACACGTGTATGAGTTGGTGTATTCATCCCACCGTGCTGTGGCTCAGGCTGCCGGGGACTTCCTTAATGAGCGACTCTTCATCCCTGATGATGATGCCGTGGCTGCCCTCAGGACCAAGCGAGGCAAAAAGAGGCGGCCCAACACACCCCTCATCAGGGACTTGGTTCAGTTCTTCATTGAGTCTGAGGTAAGCTGTCTGTGTCTTTCTCATCCTCCATTCCTTCATGTCTGTCTGATCTGTATCTATTTATTTTTCATTCTTTCATGTTTATAACTTGTATGAGGTGGTATTGTTCTGAGACTGCCCATATATGCATGAAGGTATTTGTTTAGTGCCAGAAATCTCCAGTGAATCACACTGAAAGTCTTTTGTGATGGACATAAGGAGCACTGGGCCAAAGTCAGCCAAGAGCTTTATAAACATGTTCTGGATGACCTAACCTTTGTATTGTGGATCATCACTGGGGCTGAGGCTTGGGCATAATCACCACACCAGACAGTCTTGTCAGTGGAAGAGCCTAGCATTTGATCTGCTGTACAACCAAGAGTATGTTTATAATTTACTTTGATATTCATGATGTTCATTGTGTGTGAATTTGTCCCTAAGGGCCAGGACCAGTATGCAGAAAACCTTGTAAAAGCTCCTTTGAAAGCTGCTCATAACTTCCAAATTCTTCTCATAGCTATGGGCTAGACTTGTGAGTTATGCAGAGTAACTCATAAGGTGACTCCTTGCTGCGAGCTGAATGATTTATGAACTACTCCCAAGATGGTGCTACGCTGTGCATTTTCTGCTACTAATAGTGCAAACATTTGGTTAAAAACACTCCAGTCATGATAATGAAGATATAGTGGTATGTTGTCATCACTTTAAAGTGAAATATAAAAATTTTGTTAATGTACTAGGTGCAAAAATGAGAATCTATCAGTATATTATACATATAAAAAAAAAAAAAAAAGGATTTTATCTTGGTGGCAGATGCTGTCCACTTCAGCTTACATCCACAACAGTCACAAGAAGAAGTAGTCTAGAACCAACCAGCATGGAGCCATCCCTGCAGTTATGCAGTTGCTTAATACTATTCACTTAAAGATTATTCTGATAGCAACATCATATTTTCAGGGTACGTTTAGATATGCAGTCCCATCCAATTGGTCTTCCCAGTGAATCCCTGCTCTTTTTTTCCTCTAACCCATTTCACTGATTAAATCAAACCAATTTAGACTAAATAAAACTCAGCCACACCTAATCTAACTCAACTATTTTGACATAAGTTGCATAAATTAATGTTTGGGTGAGGCCTTGAGCTGTGCTGCTCCCAGTGTAGCTTCACTGGATCTACCCAGCACTTGGGTTTCATGCACATATGAACAGTGTGCCAGATGTATGATTCGAGTGAACCTACACCAGCCTCATCTTCACTTCCTTGTAATGGCCATTAAATTCATACAAAACTGAATTAAAGTTTTTAAGTAAAATTTAACCAAACCTAATCAAAAGTTTTTTGGCTCTGTGATACCATGAGTTGTTGTTCTGCCATTATCATTTGTGAATAGCTCATAAACTTCTTAGGAGTCCTCGTCCACAACTCATAACATATTGACGCATTAGGAGTACTCATAATTTGATGTGAACTTTTTTTTTGCATAACTCATACACCTACTCTAAGAAGGTTTATGAGCTGCATCCAGCTCATTAACAGACATGACCTTTTCTACATACTGCTCCAGACTGTCACAACCAATCCTGCTGCTCTGTGTTGAAGTGTATAAGAGGGAATATTTGGTTGAAATTGCCTGAAATGTACTAAGAGGCCAAATGGATGTGTTACTTACCCAAATGACCATGCAGCATTGCAGACACAATATGTAGATCCTTTTACTAAGCTCTCATGACATATGAGTTTCTTCAAGTCAGAATAGTATTATCATCCTTCTGCATATACTTCTCTTGCCAGAATTGGCCTTGTGTGACTTTTCCTATTTCTCAAAGATGACATGGTAGCTGAAAGGGAGCTGTTTGACATGTTTTGAAAATAAGACTTTTACAAGGCTTTTCATCATAGACATTGGTGCTGGGAGCACAATATTGCTGCCCAAGGAAATTATTTTGAAGGAGATGGTGCCTGAACTAAAGTCAAGTATATACTTTACTGTGTATAGACCTAGTCTTGGAACTCTGAAATCACTGTATAATTGGCAATATTTTTGTAATTCATGACCTAGTAACAGGTAGTATTTTCTTTTGAGTTTTTTAATTTTTATATGAACAAATGTTTCATTGATTTTTGGTTACACCTAAAGAAGTGTGTCCCTTCCCTCCTTGACACCCACCCTGCTCACTACCATCATTCCCTCCACAGCTGCATGAACACGGGGCATACTTGGTGGACTCTCTGATTGAGAGCAATGACATGATGAAGGACTGGGAGTGCATGACTGATCTGCTGTTGGAGGAGCCAGGGCCCATGGAGGAGCCCCTTGATGATCGGCAGGAGACCAGCCTCATTGAGATCATGGTGTGCTCCATCAAGCAGGCTGCCACCGGGGAGCCACCTGTTGGTCGAGGCCCCACCAGAAAGGTATGTTGGCTCCCTTCATCAACCATTTTAATTTTGTTTTCTATGTTAATTTGTTTTCATTATTCTCATGCTTTATTGAAGCATGAATTTTGGCAGTAGACACCTGCCGAAACGATAATTACTCCCAGTGAGGTCTAAAGCACTGTTCAGGGGGTGCTGTGAACTTATCATTAAACCCAGCTGTGACCTCACTGAATGTTTCCCTTTATGTCTCACAACACAAGGGGGCAGTCACAGCCTGCCCTCTAAAGACAACTCTCTTCCTCCACACAAAACTACAAGCACAAAACTACATACACACCCTTCACTCAAAAATTTCAAAATTATTATGGCGACTCCTACACGAGCCTCAGAGTCCCCATCTGGGGAGGGGACCATAAATGTCCCCAGGTCGGACTACTCTTCTGATAACGACCCTAAGTGTCTTGACACTCCCCTCAACTTTTTTCTTCATTAACTTTTGCAACATTCGCGGTCTAAGATCTAATTTTCAATCTGTAGAACACCACCTCTCCTTTTCTAAACCTCATCTTCTTTTCCTCACTGAAATTCAGATGTCTGAGGCAACTGACAGTAGCCCCTATTCTGTTCCCTCCTACTTTCTCTATCCTCATTATCAATCTAAAGCTGGACGTTGCGTTTATGTGTGCAATGACTTAACCTGCTCTCGTGTCCACGCTCTTGAATCTTCTGAATTTTCCACCATCTGGCTATGACTACAGAGTCACTCTCAAACTAAATTTATCTGTGCTGTATACCTCTCACCTAACTCCTCTGACTATAAGAAATTCTTTGACTACTTAACTTCCAAAGTGGAGCACATTCTGACTCTCTTCCCTTTTGCAGAGATCTCCATTCTTGGAGACTTCAATGTTCACCACCAGCTTTGGCTTTCCTCTCCTTTCACTGACCATCCTGGTGAACTAGCCTTCAACTTTGCTATCTTCCACAACCTAGAGCAATTGGTGCAAGACTCTACTCGTATTCCTGACCGTCTTGGAGATACACCCAACATTCTTGACCTTTTCCTGACCTCTAATCCTTCTGCTTATGCTGTCACCCTTTCTTCTCCGTTGGGCTCCTCCGTTCACAATCTCATATCTTTAGCTTGTCCTATCGCTTCAATCCCTCCTCAGGATCCCCCCTAAGCGAACGTGCCTCTGGTGTTTTGCCTCTGCTAGTTGGGAGACCTGAGGAGGTATTTTGCTGATTTTCCTTGGAATGACTACTGCTTCTGTGTCAGAGACCTGTCTTTGTGTGCTGAGCGCATAACAGAGATGATAATGTCTGGCATCGAGGCGTACATTCCTCACTCTTTTTCTCGACCTAAACCTTCCAAACCTTGGTTTAACACAGCTTGTTCTTGTGCTATACATGATAGAGAGGTGGCCCACAAAAGGTACTTAAGCCTTCCATCACCAGAATCTCATGCACTATATTTCTGTCTGGAACCATGCCATGTCTGTTCTCCAACTAGCCAAAAATTCCTTCATTAACAGAAAGTGTCAAAACCTTTCAAGATCTAACTCCCATCGTGACTTCTGGCATCTAGCCAAAAATATCTCCAATAACTTTGCTTCTTCTTCTTTCCCTCCTTTATTTCAACCAGATGGCACCACTGCTATCACATCTATTTCTAAAGCTGAACTCTTTGCTCAAACCTTTGTTGAAAACTCTACCTTGGACGATTCTGGGCTTGTTCCTCCCTCTCCTCCACCCTCTGACTACTTCATGCTACCTATTAAAATTCTTCGCAATGATGTTTTCCATGCCCTTGCTGGCCTAAACCCTCAGAAGGCTTCTGGACCTCATGGGGTCCCTCTTATTGTTCTCCGAAACTGTGCCTCTGTGCTTGCACCTTGCCTAGTCAAACTCTTTCAGCTCTGTCTGTCAACATCTACCTTTCCTTCTTGCTGGAAGTTTGCCTACATTCAGCCTGTTCCTAAAAAGGGTGACCGTTCTAATCCCTCAAACTACTGTCCTATTGCTTTAATTTCCTGCCTATCTAAAGTTTTTGAATCTATCCTCAACAGGAAGATTCTTAAACATCTATCACTTCGCAACCTTCTATCTGATCGCCAGTATGGGTTCCGTCAAGGCCGCTCTACTGGTGATCTGGCTTTCCTTACTGAGTCTTGGTGATCCTCTTTTAGAGATTTTGGTGAAACTTTTGCTGTTGCCTTGGACATATCAAAAGCTTTTGATAGAGTCTGGCACAAAGCTTTGATTTCCAAACTACCCTCCTATGGCTTCTATCCTTCTCTCTGTAACTTCATCTCAAGTTTCCTTTCGGACTGTTCTATTGCTGCTGTGGTAGACGGTCACTGTTCTTCTCCTAAATCTATTAACAGTGGTGTTCCTCAGGGTTCTGTCCTGTCACCCACTCTCTTCTTATTATTCATTAATGATATTCTGAACCAAACTTCTTGTCCTATCCACTCCTACGCTGATGATAATACCCTGCACTTTTCCATGTCTTTTCATAGACATCCAACCCTTCAGGAAGTAAACATTTCACACAGGGAAGCCACAGAACGCTTGACTTCTGATCTTTCTAAAATTTCTGATTGGGGCAGAGCAAACTTGGTATTGTTCAATACCTCAAAAACTCAATTCCTCCATCTATCAACTCGACACAAGCTTCCAGACAACTATCCCCTCTTCTTCAATGACACTCAACTATCCCCCTCTTCTACACTGAACATCCTCAGTCTGCCCTTTACTTTTAATCTGAACTGGAAACTTCACATCTCATCTCTAGCTAAAACAGCTTCTATGAAGTTAGGCATTCTGAGACATCTCCACCAGTTTTTCTCACCCCCCCAGCTGCTAACTCTGTTCAAGGGCCTTATCCGTCCATGTATGGAGTATGCTTCACATGTCTGGGGGGGGTTCCACTCATACTGCTCTTCTAGACAGGGTGGAATCAAAAGCTTTTCGTCTTTTCAACTCCTCTCCTCTAACTGACTGTCTTCAGCCTCTCTCTCATCGCCGCAATGTTACATCTCTAGCTGTCTTCTACTGCTATTTTCATGCTAACTGCTCTTCTGATCTTGCTAACTGCATGCCTCCCCTCCTTCCACAGCCTCACTGCGCAAGACGTCCTTCTTTCTCTCACCCCTATTCTGTCCACCTCTCTAATGCAAGGGTTAACCAGTATTCTCAATCATTCATCCCTTTCTCTGGTAAACTCTGGAACTCCCTGCCTGCTTCTGTATTTCCACCTTCCTATGACTTGAATTCCTTCAAGAGGGAGGTTTCAAGACACTTATCCTTCAATTTTTGACTACCGCTTCGGACCCTTTTTATAGGACTGGCATTTCAGTGGGCATTTTTTATCGGATTTTTGTTGCCCTTGGCCAGTGTCGCTCCTACTTAAAAAAAAAAAAAAATTCTCCCTTCTAAATAAAGCAAGGTTAAGGGAAGGAAAAAAGTGTCTACATTAGACTTAATGATAACGTATTTTTTCTATTTTGGCCAGCCTGTGTTGTCAGCAAAGGAGGCAAAGCAGGTGAATGATGACCGAGCCAAACTTACCAAGCACCTCATCCCCACCCTGCCTCAGCTACTTCACAAGTACCTGGTGGATGCTGAGAAGGTGGCCAACCTCCTCATTATCCCTCAGTACTTTGACCTAGAGATCTACACCACCAGCCGACAGGAAAAGGTTTGTTTCTTGAGGGGAATCTGGTAGAAGTGTAGGAAGGGGAAGGAGAAAAGACTGGTTAGGGAGGAGAGAAATGTGAATATTAGGAAATGGACTTAGAGTGACTGCAAGAAAATGTACGTGTCACAAATGCAAAAAAGGTTCATGGGTGAGGATGTGTAAAGTTTCTGCAGCACTGCCATACACGCAACACTGCCATACACACACACACACACACACACACACACACACACACACACACACACACACACACACACACACACACACACACACACACACAGTAGATGGACATTAATTTTGTGATTGATTGTGAGATCAAGTACAAAATTAGAGTTGATGTGTTTTTGTTAATTGTTCATTGCACCCTTTTTATGGTGGTCTCCATTTCACTGGCAGTAGTCATAATGGATCAGAAGCTTCTGTTGGGGAATTCATGTGATTGATCTCAATGGGAATTGGAATTGGTAATCTACATTGTGATATTGGAGTATTAGGATTATGGAGCCATGTATGATCTGTAAATAAAAGTTATTAACTACTGCAGTGATTGAGTAGAATGGCTCTGAAAGTGAGAAATTGATTTCCTGAGGATCTTTCTTGCCTTAAGACCTCCACTGTCCTCAGGCAAGCCTTGTTTGTAGTTGATCATGCATTGATGGGAGTGTATAGGGTGATAAAAATAATGTGGACTGAGAGTTAGATTTGGAGATCCTTTCATGGACATCCTCTTTAGTGAGCTGCTAGAAATACGTATCAGAATAGAGCAGACTGAACCAGACTGATAAGGAAGTAATAGGAGGAATCAATTCTTATACATGTTTTGAGTTTCATTTCCCTTCTTAGAATCTGGACCTCTTGCTCAAGCTGATACAGGAGGTGCCAGACAAACACAGTGACACAGAGGTGCTGGAGACAGCTGCCAAGACACTGGAGCTGCTGTGTAAGGAAGAGTATGCCATCTATTCTCGCTGTGACATTGCCCGATCGTCTCTGCTGGACATGATTGTCAACAAGTACAAAGAAGCCAATGATGAGTATATCAACTTGCTGGATGGGGTGAGTAGAGTGTATAATTTTTCTTGCCTAGTCACAGAAATCACATGCTGGACTTTTGATTGCCAGCTGGACCCTAATGGTGAGAGCTTAGGGAATATATAGTCTAATGAGTGAGGCTGTGATCTCCCATGCACCAAACACTATATTCACTTGCTCAAGGGCAACATTGTTTGCTCCTCAGTGAAAACTCGTAGGCCCCCTGAGCTTGGTGTGAACCTCACCTTTCCAAGTAATAGACAAGGATGTTACCACTGAGGTAGTGGCCCCTGTGTAGAGTTCTGGAGTAAGTGGACTGCTTTGGAATGATGACTGTTTTAGGAGCAGTGGCTTAAGAGATTGTACATATTAATAGGATGTTGAGAAAAGTGATGAGTGAAGAGTTTAGAAAAGTTGTACATATTAATAGGATGTTGAGAAAAGTGATACGAGTGGAAAAGTGATTGGAAAATTGACTGCTGATTTATGATATAAGGGTAAGGTAAGATACATCCTTCAGACTCCCTGGAAGGAATGACTAGAGAGATTTGGTCATGGGTATTTTTGTTGAGTAATGTGAGTTACTTTCCTGTATTGAAGCTGAAATAATCTCTTAATACTTTCCCCCCATCAGGAGCTGGAGCCAGATGCTGATGAGACCTTTGCCCTGGTATCCTCAGTGAAGCGAGTCTCCATTTTCTACTCTTGCCATAACATGGGACCTTGCAACATCTGGGACTCCCTCTTTTCCAACATCAAACATGCTGTTGACGGCAGCAAGATCCTGCCAGAGAAGGTTGGAATCCTCCTGCTGAGAGGACCTATACATCCTAACACTATTTTATCTCTGAAAGTTGAAGAAATGGACAAAAAAGATGCTTAAGTTTTATTAGTAGTGTGGGAACTATTTGATCCTTTCACTCACCCAGTTGTCTCCCAGCTAACACATAATTACAGAATGCATCACAAAATATAATTTTAAATAACTAATAACTTAGCCATGGAGCATGTGGCTGGGAATGGTGATGGCCAGGTGTGAATTGTAATTGCTGGATTTTCAAACCAGCTGGACTGTCCAGGTTTTATAGCTAAGGCAGCTGTCTTGTGATATCCAGCTGGTCTGAGATTTTAAGTTCTTCTCAACTTAGTGAATTTAACTATAGGCAAAAGTGCATGGCGAGAATGCAACTTAATAGGACTGTCGGTCTAGTAGCGGCTTGGTGATGACTACTGGCAGGCTACTCAGACCAGAGTGTGAGCTTTGCTCCACAGCTTGCCATTTCAAATAACAAAAGCTGTATGCATTCCATTCATGTCTACTTCCCATTTTATTTATTTTGATAACTAATAATTAGTTTGTACCAGCTTAACCTTAATTACCCCTTAGTATGACTTTACAGTTTATATACAAGTCACAGCACAAACCAATAACACATTGATATTGTGCATGAAACGAGTGGAAATTTCCATAAGTGGCATGTAGAAGAGAAATCTTGCAGAAATTATTTTTAACCAATAGTGGGTAATTTGCAAGAGTTGGTCACTTGAGTAATTATATTAACACAACAAGCATGACTGTTACCACAAATTTAACCAGAAAAGATGGAATGATTGAATGAGTTTTAGCAAAAATGACTAAAAAAGGCTGATATTCTCCCTTAAACTGAAAAGATAGGTTTACATGGAGGATCATAAATAGCATTTGGTGTCAGTTGATTAGTTTGGAGCATTTATATACAGTAAACTCTCATTATATCAGACCCTGTTATATTGGATTTTGCATTTATTGGACATGAATGGCCTATGGACCATCCATCTGATTTATTGGACAAGTGTCAGTTAAATGAGGCGGAATGTCCAGCCAGTGATGGCAGTGGTAAGGAAGGGAGGGAGGGAGGAAGAGTGGGTGGTGGTGGTGGTGGTGGTGGTGGTGAGTATATACCACATCCACAAAGGTTGTGCTGTCTGCCATAATTATGGTATTTGTCATAATTTGGTGTTTGTCTGCCATCTGCCATACATTATCTACCATATGCCATATTTTTTTATGAAACCTGGTTACTCTACTGTATATTCATACCTGTGGGTTGTCAGGACAGGAAAGGAAGTTACTGAGTAGTGAGTCATGGGTCAGGCCAGGTCAAGAATGGGTTAAGGGAGAGGTTTGGGAGTGAAAATTAAATCATTGTCATATATATGTAGGTGTGTGGCTTAACATAATAATTATATTTTTGCTTGAATATTGTGTTTTAATTGTTTTCATGAGAAAGAAATTGTGGTAAATAAGGAATTTTATTAATAGCCATAATGATATCAACCCTTTTTATATATATTACTCTTAGTTTACTTTATGGATTGGAATTATTCACATTGTTGCTTTTATCAGATCTTCGTCTTCATTGTCAGTCAGGGTTTACTGTAGTACTACAAAGTCCAGTATTTGTGAGTATTAATTGATCATTACAGAACAGCATTAGGAGAAATGTCACCATCTCTTCCTCAGGCCACCAAGTACTGCATATCATCCTGCTTCTATGGACTGATGTGGGAGCTGCACCAGATAGAAGACATGGACAAGAAGCGAGCCATGACCCAGGATGCAGTGGAGGCTCTGCGCACTCGCCTCCAGCTCTTCTTTGAGGCTTGCAAACACCTTTTGGCCAACTCCAACATCCCAGTTTTCAGGGAAGAGGCAAGGAATTAGCATATGTCGTTTTGCTCATGGGAGTCACAGGTGGTATAGGAAGAAAAAAAACATAGATTGATTTCAATAATTGTGCAATTGATGGGGACTTTCAGATCAATATAAAAATCATGGTGGTGGTGGTTGTTGTTTATCTTCCTGCCTTAACTCATGAAACTTTTTAGCTGGTTGATTCTTACCTGTTTTCTTGTATTTAAGGTATAGCTAGGTTTGAATACATTTTTTCCTCATTTAATTTAATTTGTTTGTTTATTTGTGTTCTGTATTTTCTTTCTTATGCCAGGTTATCTGACCCCCTTGAAGTTGACAGTCCTTGTGACTTCTTTGGTGGTCTGTGCATTGCTTACAAGACTACTACTACTACTACTACTACTACTACTACTACTACTACTACTACTACTACTACTACTACTACTACTACTACTACTACTACTACTACTACTACTACTACTACTGCTACTACTTTTACTACTACTCAGCCTTCCATTGCTTTCTCTGCCCCATGACCAACCTCTCTGCCTCACCTTTTCCTCTTACCTCTTTTCTCTACCATGTCTCTTTAACACTCAGACCTGACCATCATGTCATTGCTATCTTTGCAGGCATACGTCACAATGTGCGACTTGCTTATCATCTTCAGCCGCCAACTCTCCTCCAACCCAGCAGTGGCAAGTCTGAAGTATGAGCCAGACCGTGGCCTGCAACACCTACTCAACAACTTCATTCAGACCTATGTGTTCATTGATGATGAAGGAGGTGAGGACAGGACAGAGACAGACGAGTGTTACGTTAGTCTGGTAATGGGAGTGGGAGTTATGCTGGAGGTATGCATCTGTTTCATTTGTGTGTGTATCTAGTATGTATATGTGGATGTTGCCTGAGGTATTTTTTGTTGATCTGTTAATGGCAGTGGGAGTTATGATTTTATTTTGTGTGTGTGTGTGTGTGTGTGTGTGTGTGTGTGTGTGTGTGTGTTTTGGTTATGTATGTTTATGTAGCCTGAGGTACTTTGTTCTATTTTGCTTTTCTTTTTCTTTGATGATATTTTATTTTTACTGTTTCATCTTGCAATGATTCTATTAAAGGAAGAGTATTGTTTTATATTTTGTTTGTATATGCTTATGTAGCCTGAGGTACTTTTTTCCATTTACTCTTTTTCTTTAATGCCATTTTATTTTTACTTTATCATCTTGTAAGGTATATTAAAAAAAGGGTATTGTTATATATTTCTCATGTAGGATGCCATATGGCATGGCCTTACTGTGGCACTTTAACCATTTGATTGCCTGTTGGTACTCCTTTCCCTAATTGTTTGTCACTTTAAAAAATCTTTACTTGTTCTACAACCACATCCACTGGAAAGAAATTGCAAAATGTATTCATTTTCACTGCTAATGTTCTTGTAGATACTTATAAAGACTTCACATATCGGTTTTAGTGCTGCTAATTGTTTCATGTCAGTGAAAGGCTTAAATTCAATCCTTGAGTCATTTCTAAACAAACAACTGGTGTGATGTGGTGACCAGCAATCTTTAGTCTTTTTGTCCCCTTTGCCCTGAGTAGAGGAGCAAGATGAGCATGTCAAGATTGAGGAGCTGCACAAACGGAGAAATTTCCTGGCCACGTTCTGTAAGCTGATTGTGTACAACGTCTTGCCCACCATGGTTGCTGCTGATGTGTTCAAGCACTATGTTAGGGTGAGTGCTGCTAAGGGGGAGGGAGGAGAGACCAGGTGCTGATGGGAGAAGGGGTCTTAATTGTTTATAGAGGAAAAGAGATTAGATTTTCATGGGGAGAAGGTTGCTTATGGAAGGATGGGGGTTGGATTGTTCATGAAGGGAGGAGGCCTAGATGCTTATGGGAGAAGGAAGGATTTTAGTTGTTCATGAAGGAAGAGGAATTCGGTTTTCATTGGAAGAAGGGGCTTAGTGTCTCATGGAAGATTGGGGCTGGATTATTATTCATAGAGAGTGGGAGGCCTTAGTTCTCATGGGAAGGAAAGGCTTTCATGTATGAAGGGGGGAAGGGACTTAATTGTTCATGGGAGAAAGGGGCTGGCTTGTTCATGGAGGGAGAGGGTTCAAGTTTTCATGGAGAGAGGGGGGATATTTTTATTCTTAAGAGGAAGTTGCTTGAGGCTTACTTAGGAGGAGGGACCAGGAGGACCAGAGTTGTTATTAGGTAGAGAGTTGTAGTTGTCTTTCTTTAGATGCTAGAGACTCATTTAGATTGGAAATTGCCTATAAGTGGCGAAGAATATGTGTATTTAATGGATTAAGTGCAGTGGTAACTCATGGTCTGCCTTTGCTTCCTCAGTACTATGATGATTATGGGGACATCATCAAGGCCACTCTGGGCAAGGCACGTGAGATTAACAAGGTGAACTCAGCCCGCACCATGGCCATGGCCCTCACCATGATCTTCCGGGAGCTGCATAAGGACAATGGCCGCATCAACAGGCAGAGTGCAGACTTCATCAGCTTGAAGGTTGTATTTATTTACATAGTTGTGCTTTATGGGAAAGGGTATGCTTGTGCTGTCCCATCTCCATACCTTTTGATATTCAACTCAGCCTTGAATCCATGTATATTTCTTGCATTTACTATCTCCTTATCCATACTGTTCTGTACATCATTACAGTATTTCCCTGGTATTCACGGGAGTTACATTTCAAAGCCTCCTGTGAGTAGCGAAAATCTGCGAATCCTGGATGCAACCCCTACAAGGCTCAGAAGTACCTATATTTATAGTTTAAACCACAAAATATGTTTCATTTATTAAGGGCAAGGCAAAGGCAAGCTGCATTGAACTTGTTATTGCAGACTCTGCAGAGGAACAAACACAGGTGGCAAATTACTGCAGCAATCAGCTGATCTTCTTCCTCTTCTTGTGACCACAAATTTCTGACCTTGAGAAAGAATAAAGGCACAGTCACACAAGACAGTTTCTCTAGAATTTTTTTACCGAGAATCAAAGTGAACAACATTTCACAGGAAATTTGGTGGAATATTCTGCGGAATCTCAATCACCAGTATGTCAGATATTTTATCTCGAGGTGGGCAAGTTGTGGTCACAGCAAGAGGAAGGTCAGCTGATCACTCCAGTAGTTTGCTGTCTCTGTGTATTCCTCTGCTGAGTCTGCCACAATGAGTTCAGTGGAGCTTGTCTTTAATATTACCTTGCTTATCATTTTGTGATTTGAGGATGAGGTTAGGTATGGGCCTTGGGAGTGCCAAATTATATTACTTTGGAGTTCTGTCTTCTCAAAAAAGTTTTTTTTTTTAAGTCCACAAATATGGAAACCTGTGAATACTGAATCATAAATAGATGGAGGAACACTGCACTTCTATCTTGGAAACTATCCTTTTTTTATGTTTCTTTTACAACCACTCTTCTTCAGCCTCTTTCCTTGTCCTCTAGTATCTCTTGTATCCCAAACTGTGAAGTCACTCCAGTCCACCTCCACTTTCTCAAACGTTTTATATTTTGCAATCAGGTTTTCCCTTTCCTTCCTTTTCTCCAATGTTGGTATGTGTAACCTTGCCAATCTCTCTTCATATGACAAGTCCCTGATACTTGGTATCATCTTCGTTGCTGGTTTCTGAACTCTCTTAAACTTCCTTACAACTTCCTTACATCCTTTTTCTTGTAGGGCAGCCACACTACAGCTACATATTCCAGTCTTATGTCTAATCAATGATTTAATCATCTTCCTGACCATCTCTTCATCCATATATGCAAAAGGCAGCCTTATTCTTCTTAGCAAATCATAAGTTTCTCTTGTAATTTTAATGTGTCACTCCTGGGTCAAATTTCCATTCACTGTAATACCCAGATCCTTTTCCTCTTCTGTTCTACTCGGCCTATCACCATTCAACACATAATTTCATTTTGCTCTCCTCACATTCTTTTCAAACTCCATTATTTTACATTTTTTTAAGATTAAATTCCATTACCCATCTATGGCTCCACTCTGATATCTTGTTCAGATCCTCTTGCAACCCTCCACAATTTTCCTCACTCTCAGCTTTTTTCAGCAAATAGGTATCATCTGCAAAAAAAGGCTCCTGTAGCTATTCACACTTTCATATAATTTATATAGAGCCTTGGGTACTCTGCTTTTGACTTTCCACCATAATGACTCATGATCTTTTACCACTGTTCTCATCTCTCTATCAGTTACGAAATTCTCCATCCTTCCCATCAGACCACCATCATGCTCCAACTTCCACAACAATCTCCTGTGTAGCAGACTCTTTTCATCTTGTGATTTTGATTGAAAATCAGATTTTAGGGAAACATCAGAAAATGACCATTTCATCATTATTGAAGAGATGTTTTTAAAGTTTTGTTGAATATCAACTTAGTGGATGGTGACATCCTACGTAGGAAAAGTTTGGATAGTGGCATATATTTACCAGTATTACCCTTCTGTTGTATAGCATTTTACAGTTTTATCTGAAATATGTAATTTTAATTTTTTTATTATGTATTTAATTTTTTATTGTTTAGATTAACATCTCACTTTTGTTTTTACTCTTGCAGGAATTAGCAAAGAGGTTTGCTTTGTCCTTTGGGCTTGATGCTGTCAAGAACAGGGAGGCCATCACTGCCCTGCACCGGGAGGGCATCCTCTTTGCTGTGAACCCACCGGAGAACCAGGGAGATCCCACTGAACCACCACCCAACCTGGCATTCCTGGAGATATTGACTGAGTTCACCAATAAACTGCTTAAACAAGACAAGAGAGTTGTGTAAGTTGTTTAGAGGAGAAGGGAGCAAGAACTGTAATGAAAGAAGAGTCGAGATTGGTATAAAGCAAATAACCAAGCAATATGAGTAGAGCAAAGAATGGGAGAATTAAAGTTGATGCATATGTGGGAGTACTAATTTTTGGTCAGTTTCATTTATGGTCTATTGGTGATATTCATAAGGTGGTGAAGGAGGGAAAGAATAGATTATGAAGATGTGGTAAAATTAGTGACAAAAGATAAAGTAGATAGAGAGCCAGTATGGTAAGTTGTGTTTTACCTAAAGGTTTGAAAAAAGGCACATTGAGAAAAGAAAATCTTTAAGCAGTAATAGTAAGGAAGTAGTAGTGGAACAATGGTATTAGCAGTGTTAGTAGTGGGTGGTGGTGGTGGTGGTGGTAATAGGAGAATAATAATAATAATAATGACAGTAGTAATAATAATGATTTATGAGTGAGTTACATTCCTTAAAATACATTTATAAATGAAAATAAATTGTAAATTCAGATCATCCATAGAATTTCAAGTATTTAAATTTTAAGAATTTGTATAAATTTTTAGTAGATTTTTTTAGATGATTCATAAATGTGAATTCTATGTTTGTAAACTAGGATGAGAATTCTTCTGATGAGTTCATCCTCTTCTGCCCCCAGCCTGGCTTATCTGGACCGTCGCATTGCTGCTGGGATGCCGAGCTCCCGTGGTGAGGACTGGCAGCCACTCCTCATGTACCGCAACTCTCTGGTACACGGCGAGGGAGACCAGCCACCCCAGACCTCCAAGCGAGCCTACACCAGAAAACGCAAGCATGGTGAGGAGATGGCGCTGATATTATTTTGTGTCCTGTGAGGTAGTTTACTAATGTAGTGAATGGAATTTACTGTAGCACAGGTCATGAATCATGAATGATTTATCTCAATGTAAATTTTATGGAATGAGTGTGTCTTGTCATTCTTTAGGCAAGTTCTCGGCATACAAGCTTAAATTAATTGTTATCCTGTCAGTAGTTCTAAGCTCATGTGGGGATTGAATGGCAAATAAAGTTAACAAGTGTATTGCAAGGGAATGCCAGCATATACCAAGGAAAGAAAAGAAGCATGATAGGAAGAAAAGAGAAAGACTTCTGGGGTGTGCTGGAAGAAGGGGAAGAGATATTCTTACCTACACATACACATTAAATAATTCCTCTTTGCTTTTCTCTTGCCGCAGTGGATGATGATGATGATGATGATGATGATGACGACGTGCCATTCCAGTGAGTATCTGTCTTGTATCTGTTAATATATGTGTACTTGTGGTTTATATTCTTGTAGGTAGATTGGACTGAACACAGAACAGCTCACCAGGTAGAACCTTTCATTGGATTAAAATTTTTCCACCAGACATAAGTAAAAAAAAATGTAATTATGCCCGCTATTCACTAGTGCCTTATAACCCTGCATTGTGGACACTGAAATCTAAAAACTGATCTCTAAGCTTTTTTTGCATAAGTTGTAAGTTTTATGAGAGAAGAACATTTTGGTATTTGCAACATCAGCTAAGAAATATCTTGAATGATACTGTTGCATGTGATTCATGCTACATCTGCTGTGCCACTGTTTGATAATATTTGATAAATGAACCAGATAAAAAGTCAAGAAATTATTAAAATTTAGTGTTTTAGTTTTTGCAACATTCTGGGAGGAGGAGGTTCTTTTGAAAGTTAAGAATAGTTCAAGACAAGGCTGTAATTTAAAATTCAAATAAGACTACCATGTGCCAACCTTTCAGTTATTTTCATAAGTTATGGATGGCTGTTTTGATCTCGCAGGAATTTAGTCCTGTCACTGGGTTTCAGGCACATCTCTGCCTAACTCATTCTATGTTGAGGCATCATATATGACTGGATGCATCGGGTGGCAAATGAACAACAATTACTAGAATTAAATATATTAGTGATGAATAGTCCAGGTGGATGAATTGGGCCTGAGTTGAGGCTGTGCTGTGGAGTAGTGGTTGATCTATGTGTAGTGTAGCAACTAACAGTGTAGTGTGTGGTGGAGTTAGGCAGGGATCACATAGGCAAACACAAAGGAATGGAGAGGAGAAAGTCTTGGACTGCATGAGGAACTCTTATGTTTGTTTAAGCAGTGAGTCTCTCACTTCATGCAAAATCAGGAGTGTGCTGCCTAACCAGGATCAGCCAGTCTTCATAAAATAATATGAGAGTTTTGTAGCATAAGGAAGTTTTCTTAGCTTAACTCTGGAACAAGTCTCACTCTAGAGAGTTCATTTAGAGCTGCTGACTTTAAGTGAGACAATGAAACATTCCAAGTATAAGAAAATAGAATTTTATTGTGGAGCAGGAATTGCTTCATAGGTTACAATAGACAGAAGAACAGGCTTCCCAGACATTTGTTCTGTGTGATGAAGAATGAAATATGTATATGTGAATTACTTGGCTCATGCCTGCATAGAATGAGCTCCATCCCATGTGATGGGATGAGCTACCACTCACACCACAGATCCCACTGTCCTCCATCAGGGACGCGAGTAGTTAAGTCCAGCAATGTACAGCTTTAGACTTAGTGAGGTAGGCAGAGGAGGTGGGCTAGACACTCAACATTCCCCCCTGAAGGATGCCTGTGGAGGAGCCTCGAGAGACTGGTCGGCCCAAGCGACGGCGGCGGCTGGAACAGGTGCACGCTGACGTCATTGGCCGGTTGATCCGCCACAAGTGGTACATTGATGGGGACCATGTCTACTGCACTGGTGCTGTGCTGGGCATCTCGGCACCTGGCACTATTCCTGAGGAGTCTGACGATGGCGAATTCATCAACGGCACATGTTACGACGTCCAGTATGATGATGAGGACTTTGTGCGCCACCTCATTCTAGAGGGTGATTGGCAGCGAGGGGACATTCAGGTGCTGGGCCGGGCACCTGTTACATGATAAAGAAGACCCCTTCCTTCCTTACTCTGTCTCATCCTTCATCTCTTTCTCATGCCCATCACACTCCTGAAACTTCTTATCCCAAGTCTTCTACTATTTGAAGTTTTGACTTTTACTCTCCTTTGCGAGATTGACCCTTCCTGCTCTGGTAGCCTGGTTGTAGTTGTGGCGTCTTGTAGCCGTATACTAGCCAGGGAGTAGAGTTGTGTATTTAATAACAGTAGGTTTGAAGCAGTAGCATAATTTTCATAATTTTATTGCAAACATTGGCACGAATGATATGAAGTTTTATTTTATGTACAAGTTTTATTTGATAATGCTGTAAATAAGTCTCCCCAGACTGTCATTTTCTATATTCAGAATGGGAACTCATCAAAGAATGGGGGAAATATTTATCTAGAATACAGTCGTTGTAAAGAGTAATAATAAATATTTTTTTTTTATACATATATATAAATGCCTTTATCCCCAAATATATATCACCTGCTCATCAACTTAAAGGTACATGGATTAAGAGGTAAGTGTTTCCATTTACAAGATTGTTATTATTGCTGTCATCTTACTTCAGCTTGTTGGTGTGGCATTCTGTCGTCATTTGCAGTGAACAGATGAAGGCTTTGTGTTGGTGTACTTATCTGCTGACTTCATTCCTAGTTTTGTTTTTGAGTGGGCCTCCATATTGATATTATCTTGCAGGCATTTCTTTGCCAGAATGATTTAACATAGTAATGTCATGAGCCTTGCAAGTATTTCCTTGATAATTCAACTAAAGCTGGCAATTACAGGTTACAAATAAGAAGTCTGTTCATCCTTGAGATAATCCCATAATGGTGCTGTCTTCCTGATAGTACTCCATGATTCTGTGAAGGCCCAGGTTACCAAATTCAACATTTTCCCCAAGTCATTGTGGCTTTGTAGAATCTAGTCTTGCTGTCAGAAAAAATGTTAAGTAAGAAATGGAAATTGTAAAAAAATAGTAATGTTTCTCCATGCTATCAAAAGGCATGGTAAATCAAAAGTTTGAATGGAAAAATTTTGTTAAGTAAGAAATGGAAATTGTAAAAAATAGTAATGTTTCTCCATGCTATCAAAAGGCATGGTAAACCAAAAGTTTGAATGGAAAAATTTTGTACTACAAGTATTGCATGAAATCACCATTACTTCAGACCACATTTTACTTGTGATCTTGGGATAGACAGTAGTAATTAGTCATGAAACTGTAAAGACCCAATAATGTGATATTCCGGTTCAAATTGGTGTTTAAACGTGATGGTGGTAAAGATACAATACAGCTTTGCTTTATGAATGAAGAGAATGGAAGCTTAACACTTTCCATATGTTTCAAATTATCATTTCTGAAGTACTGAAGAGCCTTTTGATAATTCTTTTAGTCATACAAAATCTTTGAAGTTCTAAAAAGTTTCTTGAGGTACTAAATTAAATACTTTTCTAGTGTTTTGTAAGCTGTAGGCATCCTCAGATGTTCCTCCAGTATCATTTTGCATGAAAATGAAATGCCTTCAGTGAATTTGCAGTAGGTTGCATTAGTACAGACGCGAGTTTCAGTAGGTGATCTGCTTATGTCACTCTGATCTCATTTGATTTCATACATCCAAGCATTTTGAAATTTAATGAAATTCTGTAAGATCCTTGCAAAGACAGTAGACTGTCTTAGTATGGGGTAGATGTGCTGAGCTTCTTTTCTGTTAATTTCAGAGGTGAGGCAGGAATGTTCCTGATCTATTGCTCTTCAGCATTTGCATAGATTGGATCTGATTAATTTTGGGCATCTGAACAATGCCAAGGTCATAACCTTGGTGCTGATATTATATAATCAAAATATGGTTACTGGAGGTCTTTCTGATGGCTTATTGCATGAAGTGGTTAAACCTCTTTGACCAGGTCTGTCTGTGCATGTGGTGAGGGTATCATGATCTAAGACATTTATGTTATTTTGGCAGCATAGTTTGTATTGGGTGTTGAAATGACAGCATGCAGAACATGGCTCTCAGTGTTACAATCTTGGTGAGAGTTATAGAATTAGCAGTATTAGTACAGTGTTAACATGAAACCTCACAGACTTGTCCTTCCTGTCAAATTGGCTCTGTAGTGATGGGGTTTGGACACTAACCAACACACTGAATTATAAGGCATTAAAATTTGTCAAATTGAGTTTTAAGGAAATTGAAATAGATCAAGGCCTGTTACCAATGAATGTCAAGACTGGTTTGTTGGCATAGGCATGTTACGTGGAGTGTGATCCTTTGTGTTGCGTTCCATTTGTTAGTGACTGTCACGAGTGCAGTTCAGGGAGCAACAAAATTTCCAGTTGTAGCAACTTTATAAATCTTGATATTTTTTTGAGTGATGGTGTTGTAGATGTTTACTTGATCTTTTGTCTGCCAAGGGATGGTCACAGTTCCACCAGTATGATGGCTGATCTGGTGCATCACTTTGATGATTTTACAAGTTAGTGCGTTCACAGTAGGTACCATGATGGTGGTTGGGACAGAAGAAGAGGACGAAAGATGAAGCAGAATACAAGACAACAACGGAAGCATCAGCCCTACCCTACTAGGGGGCAGCTGAGGTTAAGGTGAGAGAGAGAGAAAGAGAGAGAGAGAGAATGGGATGGCAGATTCCCAGAAAATGACCAATGGGTAAGATTTTCTGAGTAGGCAGCTAAACTCTACTATGTTACAGAACAGTTCCAGATGATAAAAAAAGTTGTGTCCTTTTTTTATGTATTATGTGAGATGTAGGTTAGGGATGAAGTTACAAGGATAGCTCATGACCATTCTGAAGCATTGTTACAAGCATATAAGTTTATGACTTACTGGTAGGAATTTTTAAAATTTCATATTGTTACTGGTAGGAATTTTTAAAATTTCATATGTACATGAAGAGACAGGGGTAAACCAATGTATACTGTCAGGCCTTACCATGGAGGTATGTGGCCTGTTGTGTTGTGCCTCAGCATGAGACTTACCCTTTCCATAGGGGGTCAACAAGAGAGAGTGAATGACTTTTTTTTTCCCTATTTATAAAAAAAAAAAAAAAGCCCACTGAGATGCTGGTCGCCCAATAGGGTCCAAAGCAATAATCAAAGATTGAAGGATGTGTCTTGAAAGAAAGTCCTATGACTTGAAAGAATTCAAGTCATAGGAAGGTGGAAATACAGAAGCAGGCAGGGGGTTCCAGAGTTCACCAGAGAAAGGGATGAATGATTGAGAATGCTGGTTAACTCTTGCATTACACAGGTGGACAGAATAGGGATGAGAAAGAAGACAGTCTTGTGCAGCAAGGGTGTGGGAGGAGGGGAGGCATGCACTTAGTAAGATCAGATGAGCAGTTAGCATGAAAATAGCAGTAGAAGATAGCAAGAGATGTAACATTGTGGCAATGAGAAAGAGACTGAAGACAGTCAGTTTGAAGAGAGGAATTGAGATGAAAAGGTTTTGATTCCACCCTGTCTAGAAGAGCAGTATAAGTGGAACCCCCCCCCCCCAGACATGTGAAACATACTCCATACATGGATGGATAAGGCCCCTGTACAGAGTTAACAGCTGGAAGGATGAGAAAAACTGGCGGAGACGTCTCAGAATGCCTAACGTCATAGAAGCTGTTTTAGCTAGAAATGAGATGTGAAGTTTCCAGTTTAGATTATAAGTAAAGTAGGGACCAAGGATGTCCAGTGTAGAAGAGGAGAGTTGAGTGTCATTGAAGAAGAGGGGATAGTTATCTGGAAGGTTCTGTCAAGTTGATAGATGGAGGAATTGAGTTTTTGAAACATTGAAAATCAGAAATTTTAGAGAGATCACGTCAGGCATTTTGTGGCTTCCCGCAGTGAACTGTTTACTTCCTGAAGGGTTGGACATCCACAGAGACATGGAAAAGTGCAGGATGGTATCATCAGCATAAGAGTGAATAGGACAAGAAGTTTGGTTTAGAAGATCATTTATGAATAATAGGAAGAGAGTGGGTGACAGGACAAAACTGTGAGGAACACCACTGTTAATAGATTTAGAAGAACAGTGACCATCTACCACAACAGCAATAGAATGGTCAGAAAGGAAACTTGAGATGAAGTTACAGAGAGGAGGATAGAAGTTGTGTGAGGATAGTTTGGAAATTATAGCTTTGTGCCAGACTCTATCAAAAGCTTTTGATATGTCCAAGGCAACAGCAAAAGTTTCATCAAAATCTCTAAAAGAGAATGACCAAGACTCAGTAAGGAAAGCCAGAAGATCATTAGTAGAGTGGCCTTGATGGAACCCATACTGGTGATCAGATAGAGGTTGTGAAGTGAATAGATGTTTAAGAATCTTCCTATTGATAGATTAAAAAATTTTAGATAGGCAGGAAATTAAAGCATTAGGGTGGTAGTTTGAGGGATTAGAATGGTCATTCTTTTTAGGAACAGGCAGAATGTAAGCAAACCTCCAGCAAGAACGAAAGGTAGATGTTGACAGACAGTTGAAAGAGTTTGACTAGGCATGGTGCAAGCATGGAGGCACAGTTTCAGAGAACAATAGGAGGGGCCCCATCAGATCCATAAACCTTCCTAGGATTTAGGCCAGCAGGGGCATGGAAAACATTATTGCGAAGAATTTTAACATGTAGCATGAAGTAGTCAGAAGGTGGAGAGGAAGGAACAAGCCCTGAATTATCCTTGGTAAAGTTTTCAGCAGAGGTTTGAGTGAAGAGTTCAGCTTTAGAGATGGATGTGATAGTAGTGGTGCCATCTAACTGAAATAAAGGAGGGAAAGAAGAAGCAAAGTTATTGAAGTTTTTGGCTAGGTGCCATAAGTCATGAGGGGAGTTCTTGAGCTTTTGATACTTCTATCAATGAAGGAGTTTTTGGCTAGTTGAACAGACTTGGCAGACTTGGTTCCGAGCAGAAGTAAAAAAGCTCGTGAGATTCTGGTGATGGAAGACTAGTACCTTTTGTGGGCCACCTCTCTTATCATGTATAGCATGAGAACAGGCTGTGTTAAACCAAGGTTTGGAAGGTTTAGCTTGAGGAAAAGTGAAAAATGTATGCCTCCATGCCAGACACTATCATCTCTGTTATCTTGGCACACAGAGATGGGTCTTTGACATGGAAGCAGTAGTCATTCCAAGGAAAATCAGCAAAGTACCTCCTTAGGTCCCCCAAACTAGCAGAGGCAAAACACCAGAGGCACCTCCACCTAGGGGGGTCCTGAGGAGGGATTGAAGCAATAGGACAAGATACAGATATTAGATTATGATTGGAGGAGCCTAACTGGGAAGATAGGGTAACAGCACAACCAGAAGGATTAGAGGTTAGAAAAAGGTCAAGAATGTTGGGCGTATCTCCAAGACAGACAGAAATATGAGTAGGATGTTGCATCAATTGCTCTAGGTCAAGGATGATAGCAAAGTTAAAGGCTAGTTCACCAGGATGGTCAGTGAAGAGAGAGGAAAGCTAAAGCTGGTGGTGAACATTGAAGTCTCCAAGAATGGAGATCTCTGCAAAAGGAAAGAGAGTCAGAATATGTTCCACTTTGGAAGTTAAGTAGTCAGGGAATTTCTTATTGTCAGAGTAGTTAGGTGAGAGGTATACAGCACAGTTGAATTTAGTTTGAGAGTAACTAGTCATAGCTATGTGGTGGAAAACTCGGAAGGTTCGAGAGTGTGGGCACAAAAACAGGTTAAGTTAGTGCACACACAGATGCAACATCCAGCTTTGGATTGAAAATTAGATATAGAGAGGATAGAGAAATTAGGAGACAGGAAAGGGGCTACTGTCAGTTGCCTTAGATGGTTCTAGGGTGATTCATCCCCGGGTGAAATGTCCTGGTTGATTCATCCGTGGGTTATTCATCCCTGGAGGATTCGAACACTAGGGTTACTTGTCCCCTAGGGTGATTCGTTCCCTTGCCTGTATTTTCGTCGCGTTAGTTACGAAACTCCATTACTACGACAAGATCTGACCATCAATGTGTGTGTGTGTGTGTGTGTGTGTGTGTGTGTGTGTGTGTGTGTGTGTGTGTGTTGTTCGAATCATGGTTTGATACATCAGGTTGTTAGTTTGACTACCATTCATTGGTTCGATTTTCTATTTTCACTTTCCAGTACATGGGCCACCACAGTCAGAGCAACATGCCACATACAATCTTATCAAGCCTTGGCAGGTAAAAGCTTGTTGATGATCTTAACTTCATCTACGCTGCACAGAAGAAAAACGGCGATGGAACCAAGCAATACTGGCGATGTGAGGTTACTGCATGCAAGGCTTGTGTTCACACAACAGTAGGGGATGAAACCTTCACTATCGTGAAAAGTGTGAATGAGCACAATCATTCCACAACTGCTGCGGCTGTGAAGGCGAGGGAGGCCATGGTCGAGCTGAAAACTGTTGCTACTTCCCCTCAAGAATCTTCTCGTGCTTTGGTGGCTAATGTTTTGTCAAAACTGGATGAACATTCACTGGCTCATGTGCCATCCACATCTACTATGAGCCACTACGTGCGGCAGTGGCGATAGGACGCTCAACAAGCTCCTCCAATTCCCCAGACTTGTACCGGCTATGTTTTTCCTGAAGAGTACACCAAGTTAGAGTCGGGAGAGATGTTTTTGCAGCATGATTCTGGCATTGAGGATGAGAATCGTATTCTTGTCTTTGCCTCTGCTCGGGGGTTGAGGGATCCTGTCCGCTATAAGAGTTGAGGTTTTGATGGAACTTTCAAATGTTGTCCCAAAATCTTTGCGCAGCTCTTTACCATTCATGGTCAAGACGGAACATTTAGTGTTTTTCGAGTCTTTGCACTGCTTCCTAGCAAGACTGAAGAAACATACACTCGGGTTTTCTCCATTCTTAAGGATTTGCAACCTGAACTGAATCCTCAAGATGTGATGATGGATTTTGAAATGGCTTCTTATAACGCCTTTATTGCCTCTTTCGGTTATGCTTCTGTAACTTTTTGTCTTTTCCACTTAAGCCAAAACATTTACAGAAAAGTAGTGGGCTGCAATGAAAGGCAAAGGTACCATTGTGAGGATGAGTATGCTTTGAAAATATGTTGTTTCCCTGCTTTAGCATTCTTGCCAATACAGGATGTAGTGGCTGGTTTTGAAGAGCTTGTTGATGATGATTTGCCTCAGGAACTTATTGATTACTTTGCTGTAAATTACATTGGTTCAGAGAGAGGTCATGGTCAGAACTGCAGGAGAATGGTTCCCAGGTGTAAAATTGTTGATTAGAATGTGCGTGACAGAGCCCTTCAAGATAAACATCGCACAAACAACAACTTGGAGGGCTTCCACAATGCCCTTCAAAGTTTTGTAATGCAAACCCACCCTAACATTTGGTGTCTTATCAAAGGACTGAAAAAGGAAGAAGTTCTTGCAAATGGGAAAAGGATTAAATTTGAACAGTCTGGATCAGTATGTAAGCCAACAACTGCTACTAAGAACATTAAAGTCTCATTGAAAAATATGATCCGAATGAAAAGATGCACTTCCTTCGTGCTGTGGCTCATAATTTAAAGTTGTTTTAGATATTCTAGTAGTCCTCTTTTGAGTAGTAATGGAGTTTTGCAACTAAGGCGACAAAAATACAGCCAAGGGAACAAATCACCGTAGGGGATGAATTACCCTAGGGGACCAATCCTCCAGGGATGAATAACCCAGGGGTGAATCAACTGGGACATTTCACCTGGGGAAGAATCACCCTCGCACCGCCTTAGACACCTGTGTTTCAGCAAGGAAAAGATAAGGTTTAGTAGAGGAGAGGTGGTGTGCTTGTCTTAGCCACCCTGTTTGGGATTGCCAGCTTGATATACAGATAGCAAGATAGATATATTAAGATAAAAAAGCAAACCATTATTAAGTGAAGTTGACATCTTTTCATAATCAGTTGATGAATTATTAGTTATTTCATACCTGTGCAAGCCTGATGACTTGCTTATTTGGTGTGTTTATTTTAATTAAACATTTGTCCTAAACAAGAAATTCAGTCTTCGGTTTCAGTTGCAGAGGTGAGGTCTTGAGTCTGTGCTCAGAGAAGTCAGTTACCCCTTCTGAAACAGATCTTAGCTGTGCAGATGAGGACGACTCCCTCCACCTTTCCCAAATCATAGAGACTCCCCAAGAGCTTGAGGATCAGGCTATGATGCACTCCACACCTGTGATAAATCACAGAGGTATGTACATGAGCAGTGAAGGCGGTACATACTATTTATCCAGTTGTTTTCATTCACTGGTTTATATATTTTTAGTCTTTGTAGGGTGTACAGATTTTGCTTCTAGAGGTTTGGGTCATAAGCCAGTGTATATTTCATGTAGTCTCGATGGTTGATGCCCTCCATGGTGATGTGGCCATTAATATTTTAAGTGATAATAGAGGTTGAGACTCGTGTCAGCCCCTCTTGGTCTTTCATAAGCTCATAATTGAAGGTATAGGGTTCATGGTCATTATGTGACTGAACAAAAATCAGAATCCTAAATTTATCACTTACATGCATAGACCTCTCAGCTGTTGCTTTACTCCACATTTAGGATGTGGAGACTTGGGGTAGAGGTAAAGGGATGTTAATCTGGACAGCATCAGAATGGACAGTAGTCTTGCTGGGGTGGATTGTTAAATGTTAAAGTTGTGGTGGTTTGTGATGATGACTGTAATCCAGTGCCTAACAATACTGTATATAAGAAGTGATAATTCCATCTTAATTTTTTCAGTTTAATTCACACTAGTAAATTGCCTTGATATTCTTTTATGCCATCGGGATAGATTTGTTGATATTGAATTTGGTTGTGAATGTCTTGCATTCATTACTTCCTGATGTAGTTTGAGTTCTCTGGTCTATGCACATATAAATAAGATCAAGGATATATTGCATTTAAAGTTTTGTTCATATAAATATTGTTTATTTAAACGTGTATTAACTATTTTTGCTTGAGCCTTGTCAAAAGTGCAAAAGAATAATATTAATGCCTTTATAGTTAAATTCACCATTGCAGTGGCAGCAGCTTACCAGTCATAAACTACTATCTGTTTCCAACTTTGTGAGGCATTGGTTTGCACAAATATCTTTTGAACAAAGTTGCATCACTAGGACATTTTGGCATAGCCTGTTTTCACCATCCCCTAATTTATGTCACTGAAGTGTATTGCCATGTACTACATTTTATTAAGGAGTTTATTCTTGGCTTTGAAGGTGAAGCTGGCAAGTGCTGAGTAGACATTCAGACATGAGAAGGTTTTATGTGATGTAGTCGTGACGTGTAAAGGGGATACAGGGTAGGAGAAAGCCAAGTAGGGAGGGGGAGGTGGTGGAGTGATACTTGTCACAACTATATCAAGCAAAATCTTCTCGTGTCTGAATGTCTACTTGATTCTTGCTGGCTTCATCTTTAAAGCCAAGAGTAAACTCCTTAATAAAATGTAGTACTTGGCAATGCACCATAGTGCCATAAATTACTGGGATGGTGTCAAACAGGCTGCACCAAATGTCAAACTGATCCAACTTTTTGTTTGCAGAAAATGATGCCTCATTGGGTGTGAAATGGACAACATAGTCAACAACATAGTACTTCTCTTACACTGTTTCATGATTTTACTTACTAATTGATGCTTCTGTAATGATAAAATTCAGTGGTTTCCCATTATTTCTTGTTCTATCCTGGTTGCTGTTCCTAAAAATTTTGCTTACTTCCCCCTTGTTATAACCCTTAACCTACGTCTATCTAAAGAATGTAAATTTAACAGTTTCAATCTCGTCTCATAAGGAATACTCCTCATCCCCTGTATCCTTTTAGTCATTCTCCTCTGTACTGATTCTAATAGACCTATATCTTTCCTGTAATGTGGGGACCAGAACTGCACAGCATAGTCTAGATGAGGTCTGACCAGCACCAAATATAACTTTAATATTACTTTGGCCTTCTACTTTTAACACTCTTAAAAATGAATCCTAAAACCCTATTTACCCTGTTTCTGGCGTCTGTGCATTGCTTTCCTAGACGGAATTCAGAGCTAACTATAACTCCTAAATCTTTCTCGTATCCTGTACCTACCAGAGTTTTGTCGTTTATTGTGTACCTACTGTGTTGGTTTCCTCTATCTATGCTAAGTACTTTGCATTTGTTCTCTTCTATATTGTTATAAAAAACAGGCTGGCTTCTTTTTCTTTTATTTTTTGGGGAGTGGGGTTTTTTTTAATGCCAACCCTGTTGATGGGATATTGCTTTGCTCAGTGTCAATTGCTTAATGTACAAGCTGACACACTACAAGTTTTATTTCTCTTCCCTCTATCTCCTTTATTTTGTGCAAGAGTTAATTGATTGCAGGATAAAAAGATGATAGTAAATTATGAATTTGTTAAAATAGTTAAAATTGCAGTAAATTATGAATTTGTTAAAATAGTTAAAATTGGCAAAGAAAAATTAAGATAATGCAAGCTAAAGTCATGGATAAAAAGTTATTACCATTTTTGTTTTTGTAATGGAGTTATGATAGAGCAAATAGAAATAGTGCCATGTGATCGAGAAAGTTACCTGCACTGTGGTATTATTAGGTTTTTAGTGTGGTGGAAAGACTAGGTTGGAAGCAACTTTTTGTCCCAAGCTTTGGATACAGGACAACAGCAGCTTGGCACTATGAGGACACAAGACACTCACCACCTTTCCTTTCTATCTTAACTGTAAAAATGTAATAAAGCCATTGTGTTCTCAGGTGTAAACATTATCACATCATTATTTCTACTTACAGTATAATAATTCCCTGAAAAAAGCATCATAAAAACACTAAATATTTTCAACTCTGTATTGTCAGTCTGTTGCATTATTGTCTCTATTTTGTCAGTTTCAAGACTATTCTATCACATTTGTAATTTACTGCCATTCTTCTGTTCAAGTATCAAGAAACCAATTTAGCACATATTGCACACAAATGAAGGGAGTTACTGGGAAAAGTAAAACTCAGTGTGTAGAGGCCAGCTTCTACACTAAACAGGAAACAGTGAGAAACTGTCCAGTGTGTGAGGGAAGGAAAGCAGCTTGAGTGCAGACTGTAGCTACCAAATGGAGGATATATATATATATATATATATATATATATATATATATATATATATATATATATATATATATATATATATATATATATATATATATATATATATATATATATATATATATCAGCAAAGTTTACTTCAAGTGAGTAATATTGACATGGTTTCTGTTCCCAGATGTTAATTAAAAACTTGTTCTTATTCCTGGAAAGAACATAGTCTTAATTAAGCAACACTGCTAATTTTTTCAGGACTCCAACCTGTAATTCCCATGAAGCAGGACAAGGAGTGAAGGGTGTTGGTCTGCCAGACAGTGGCAGTGGACTGGTTCAGGCTGTCCGAACCAAGATGGGATTCATTTATGACTTGCTTTGAGTGTTGAACACGTTATCAATATTTTTCTTTATATATCATATTGATCATACTAAGTGACATTTACATAAATTTGTAGACTTTAACAGATGATGAGCATGATATCTGTAAAGGAATTAGATGCTTTATAAAAGATATGTGGCAAAACATTTTTAAATGAAGTTTACATATGAATTTTTGATGAATAGATTTAAAGTTTAAGTGAAGGAGCCTTACGAACTAAGAGTGGTTCGAATGTATCCCTCTTTGACATGGCCCTGAATATACCAGTGCAGTTTACTCAAAATGGGCACCAACAGTCTAAATTTAGTAATCACTGAGGGAGGGAGGGAATCTTCTCTACATCTAGTTTTTGTTCCCACCTGTCTGCTTTGCACCATATCTTTGGTGCTTTTTTTGTTTTGATTTATCATGGGCTTTTTTTATTTTGATTTATCATGGGCAAGACTCTTGTCACCTAACATCACCTCATATGGTCTCCCTAGGCTGGGGCATTCAGTGAGAAAAATTATTAGAGCAATTGAGGCTGGTGAGGAAATTACTAACAAAATGGGAAACAGTTATAACACTACCACCTCCTCCAACAGTCAAGATGTGACACAGGTAAGGAACATCCCCCATTTCCTCAGTTATAACTCACTTGTTTCAGTGCCTGAAGTGAGCAAACTTCTCAGCCTGTAATTTGTCCTTTGTAGGGTGGGGGTACATTGTTTGCTGATCTCATTTGGCAGACTGCACCATAAATGCATGTCCACAAAGATATGGAATTAAATTTGAATTCAGATATTATACAGTTTAACCATTCCAGTTTTGCCTTTCTACTCATGCTGTAGCTGGGTTCAAGAATATTGCCAAGATATTCTGTGTGCATTGTAAAAGATCACTGATAAGAACTGAACAAGGACTGTTTCCTCTTCATATTTATTTATATGCAATTAAAAATTTTGATCTCTAAAATGCATTTATGTCATCCAAGCATCAAGTCCAGCCAAAACAAGCCCCACTCACCTGATGATGGCATGCTGTGCCTCTATCAGTCATGTCTTATCTTGCTAAGCAAAGGAACTCAAAACACTGCATTACAAACTTCAAATCATACTGGTTCATAGTTTCTCTCCTTAGTTGTCTACATCTACTATAATTTTACATTACTGGCATTTGTAACTTGCAATATAAGTACAAGAAGTACACATCTTAGAGAGAATTACAGGCAATGCATAACTATACCCACATGGCCAGCTGTTCTTTTTTCAATATAATATATTGCAGAGAGAGAGAGAGAGAGAGAGAGAGAGAGAGAGAGAGAGAGAGAGAGAGAGAGAGAGAGAGAGAGAGAGAGAGAGAGAGAGAGAGAGAGAGAGAGAGAGAGAGAGAGAGAGAGAGAGAGAGAGAGAGAGACTTAACTATAAACCAATGCTGGTTGAAAGTTGTACTGCAGTGTTTTGTTGTACCTGTGTAGCTTATTTTGTGTGAGGTCATCCCAGATCATAATTAATTACAGAGGCATATTTTTTGACGAGTTTGAGTAACTTCTTTAATATTACTGGCCAAAACAGAACATGATTTTTATCATCACGAGAGAAGTAGACACTCTTCACAAAAGATGTACACAGTGCAGTTAGAATATAGTAAACAGACTACAACAGAAACTCCCAAAATACAATAAATAGAAACAAAAGATGCCTTGTCTGGTCTTGCCCATTCCTCCAGGGTGCTCTACACCAGTGGGGGTTCCTGGCCATCCACACATCATAGCAACAGCCAACTTAACTGCTGCTAGAAAAATACAAATTAAAATTTATACATGCAAATTTTAGAAGGCTAGGTAAATATAATGACTATAGTGCAGGAGTGAGGGCTTGAAATGGATACGTTGTGGCCTTGGCCTGTCAGCTAGGATCAGGAACAGGAGCCTTTAACAGGGATGGAGGCACAGTGTATCCGTCAACACCCTGACTTCCAGCCTGTGCCTTACTGGTGGTGACAGGAACAATGGATGACATATCAGTAACTTAAGTTATTCTGAAAATATAATCTCTGCATTTTATAGTTAAGGGAAAATAATATGCAGTCTGTAGTCTTGTCAATTTCATCCCAGTACTGATACACAGGCAATACTTAAAAATCAGTTTATACATACTTATTTTATATTTTGTTAGTGGGATTTCACAAGCCACACTTATTAAGTCAGTGTAAACTTTTTCCTTCTTCGTAGACAAGAGGCAAATGACCAATGTTGAATGTTGGGAGTGTGTTTATCTGTTTTCTCATGCAATACTAGAGCTAAATTGTGTTCATTAGGTCCTTTGTTTCCCAGTATGCGGCAAGCAGGCACAAACTCATGCCAGTTGCGAAATTCTGAACCTGTCTAGATCATGTCTGATTTTTCCCTTTGTGGCTGAGATTATTAAATTTCATAGGCAATAGTTCCAAGTTCCTTTAGGAGTTATAAAGGACTAACATACTCAAGATAATTAAGCCTCAATTATTTAAAAATTTTAACTGGTCATTCTGATTATGTATTTTTATTACTGAACTACATGCACTACTCCAAAGCAAAAAATAATGTAGTGATTTATAACAACTGATCAAAAAGCTCAGTGGGCCACAAGCCACTGGTCACCATACCCTGCCCAAAGTTGCTGCTTCAGTATTGTTTATAAGATTAAACTACTAATTCTGCTAAATTTTGTATTAATCTGTTACTTCTTCTTTTGTAGTGAGCCTGGCCACTCACTGTAGCAAGGCTGAAAACCCTGCCACCATGATCCATAGGCTTCTTAAAGAGGCATGGAGCCTTAAGGGGACTAGAAACTCATGCTTCTGATTTTATTCCCATAGTTGTCTTGGCTAGATCTTTGTTAAGAGGGATGCAGACAGTTTACTTCATTATTTTTATTTTATTTTTTTCTTGAGTGGGAGTGCAAATAAAAAGTTGTCAGATGTCTAAATTAAGAAATGTATCATGTTAAAAAAAGTCATGAAAGCCCACTAACAAAAATTTATAATAAATAATAATAATAATAATAATAATAATAATAATAAAATAGTTGAGTATAGAGTACAAGGGAGACTACAGCATATCACACTTTACATCCCTGATGACTTGCATCTCACAGCAGCTGTTGTGTCAAGATGCAAATGTCAAACTTCCTTATTATTTTACAAGATTTAGCTAAAAATAACATAAATCACAGGTTGATATGATGTTACTGATATTTTAGTACATAAATCATTGAAGCTATAAAAATAAGAGTTAGGGGCAAAAAAAAATCTTCCTTCAAAGTTCAAAGTTCAAATGTTCTTTAAATATCATATGCCACACAGCACTGTCTGACAACTGACAAGAAAACAAGAAATAAAATTTTAATACCTATGTAACATTATGTACAACAGCCACTTGAGAATAGCTGCCATAGTAACAAAATACTCTATTAGTACAGTACTAATAATCTCATTACTACGTTGTGAGTTAATATTACTGTGCAAAAATACAAGATCAAAACATAAATGAAGCTCAAGGATGAAATGTACATTGGGGAGAAACCATGAGGGAAATGGAGCATAGTACAGTAATCCCTCTAACAACATCTGACCATTCAATAATTTTTATTTTTTTATTTTTATTTATTATTTCTTTTATGTAGAAGGAAGACTGGCCAAGGGCAGCAAAAAAAAAAAAAGGCCCACTGAGATCCCAGTCCCCGAATAGGGTCCAAAGCGGTAGTCAAAATTTGAAGGGTAAGTGTTTTGAAACCTCCCTCTTGAAGGAATTCAAGTCATAGGAAGATGGAAATACAGAAGCAGGCAGGAAGTTCCAGTTTACCAGAGAAAGGGATGAATGATTGAGAATAATGGTTAACTCTTGTATTAGAGAGGTGGACAGAATAAGGATGAGAGAAAGAAGAAAGTTTTGTGCAGTGTGGCCATGGGAGGAGCAGAGGCATGCAGTTAACAAGATCAGAAAAGCAGTTACCAAGGAAATAACAGTAGAAGGTAGCACGAGATGCAACATTGTGGCGATGAGAAAGAGGCTGAAGATAGTCAGATTAGAGGAGTTGATGGGACGAAAAGTTTTTGATTCAGCCCTATCTAGAAGAGTGGTATGAGTGGAACTGCCCCAGACATGTGAAGCATACTCCATACATGGATGGATAAGTCCCCCATACAGAGTTAGCAGCTGGAAGGCTGAGAAAAACTGACAGAGACATCTCAGAATGCCTAACTTTATAGAATCTGTTTTAGCTAGAGATGAAATGTGGAGTTTCCAGTTTAGATTATAAGTAAAGAACAGACCGAGGATGTTCAGTGTAGAAGCTAGGGACAGTTGAGTGTCACTGAAGAGGGAATAATTGTCTGGAAGGTTGTGTTGAGTTGATAGATGGAGGAACTGAGTTTTTTGAGGCATTGAACAATACTAAGTTTGCTCTGCCCCAGTCAGAAGTTTTAGAGAGATCATCTCAGGCGTTCTGAGGCTTCCCTGTGTGAACGGTTTATTTATTGAAGGGTTGGACGTCTACAAAAAGATGTGAAAAAGTGCAGGGTGGTATCAGCGTAAGAGTGGATAGGACAAGAAGTTTGGTTTGGATCATTGGTGAATAATAGGAGAATGGGTGACAGGACAGAGCCAAGAGGAACACCACTGTTAAAAGATTTAGGAGAACGGTGACTGTCTACCACAGCAGCAATAGAATGGTCAGAAAGGAAACTTGAGATGAAGTTAGACCAAAGGATAGAAGCTCTAGGAAAGTAGTTTGAAAATCAAAGCTGTGTGCCAGACTCTATCAATAGATTTTTTATGTCTAAGGCAACAGCAAGAGTTTAACCAAAATCTCTAAAAGAGGATGACCAAGACTCAGTAAGGAAAGCCAGATCACCAGTAGAGCGACCTTGATGGAACCCCTACTGGCGATCTGATAGAAGATTGTGAAGTGATAGATGTTTAAGAATCTTCCTGTTGAGGATAGATTAAAGCTTTAGATAGGTAAGAAATTAAAACAATAGGATGATAGTTTGAGTTATTAGAACTGTCACCCTTTTTAGGAACAGGAAAAATTCAGACAAACTTCCAGGTTTTGGAAGGTTTAGTATGAGGAAAAGTGTGAGGAATATATGCCTCCATGAGAGAGAGAGAGAGAGAGAGAGAGAGAGAGAGAGAGAGAGAGAGAGAGAGAGAGAGAGAGAGAGAGAGAGAGAGAGAGAGAGAGAGAGAGAGAGAGAGAGAGAGAGAGAGAGAGAGAGAGAGAGAGAGAGAGAGAGAGAGAGAGAGAGAGAGAGAGAGAGAGAGAGAGAGAGAGAGAGAGAGAGAGAGAGAGAGAGAGAGAGAGAGAGAGAGAGAGAGAGAGAGAGAGAGAGAGAGAGAGAGAGAGAGAGAGAGAGAGAGAGAGAGAGAGAGAGAGAGAGAGAGAGAGAGAGAGAGAGAGAGAGAGAGAGAGAGAGAGAGAGAGAGAGAGAGAGAGAGAGAGAGAGAGAGAGAGAGAGAGAGAGAGAGAGAGAGAGAGAGAGAGAGAGAGAGAGAGAGAGAGAGAGAGAGAGAGAGAGAGAGAGAGAGAGAGAGAGAGAGAGAGAGAGAGAGAGAGAGAGAGAGAGAGAGAGAGAGAGAGAGAGAGAGAGAGAGAGAGAGAGAGAGAGAGAGAGAGAGAGAGAGAGAGAGAGAGAGAATGCATGTGTGCCTCTAGATTGACTCCTCTCTGTCCACTGCCTGGGTGACTGTAACATTCCACACAGTACTGAAGCTTAACCCTTTCACTGTTATATGCAACAATTCACAGCACTAAAGGCAAAGGAAGGAATCTTTATAAACATCTACAACAATGAAGGGGATTAAAAAAAAAAATCAATTTCTAGCCAGTATAATGTTTAGAGAGAACAAGAAAATGTCTCAGAGTGGTTAGTAATTAAGGAAAAAAGTGACAAATAGCAGTGGAAGGTGGAGTTATCACACACTTGGGACCACAGAGTTTCAAAAGCAGAGATATAAGGCACAGTGTTTGCATTTGAGTGACAGTTGTACATATGACTTTCCTCAAGTTCTAAAATGTTACCTTTACTTACAAATCCAAGTAACATTTGTGAAGCCTTCCTTTGTTTTATGAAAGAAGTCACTGTGAGGTCAACCCTTTGAATACTATGATTTGTTTGGCTTCTTAGCTTAATGAGATGATCTGGTGCAAGTAATTTCCAAAGACAACACTGCCAACAGGAGGGATGACAGTGGTTAAAATCGTTTAGTGACTAGTTTTTACCTTTGGTCAGTCAGATAATTTATGTTTGCACAAATAAAGTAAGGAGTCATGCTGCCAAGAGCAGTCAAAGGGTTATTATCAGCTACTGTGGCAAAAATACCTCTAAGAACTATTGATATTCTGCTTCATTTGCTGCATGGCCAGCCAGTCCTGGGAGGCACTGGACCACAGGAGCTGAGGGTTGGGACAGCCTCTGTTGCTTCTCCTCAAGGATGCTGATCCTGCTGTGTCCCATCTGCATCACCCAGGACTGCTGCTCAGTATGTTGTTGAGCAGCCTCTAAGAAATACAAACGGTAAATATTGTCATCCAAAACTTTGTATGTATGTCATTTAGATCTCCCACTGCCAATGCACCATAGTGTTGTCCTGGGATGGTTTGATCATGTTATAAGAAGAGAAGACCAGGAACTGATACAAAAAAAAGTTAAGGGAAGATTCTCTCTCTCTCTGAGAGAGAGAGAGAGAGAGAGAGAGAGAGAGAGAGAGAGAGAGAGAGAGAGAGAGAGAGAGAGAGAGAGAGAGAGAGAGAGAGAGAGAGAGAGAGAGAGAGAGAGAGAGAGAGAGAGAGAGAGAGAGAGAGAGAGAGAGAGACTACTTACATCTCACATGTAATAACCCTCATCGAGGATTCTCCCAGCACCATGAAGAACAGCTGGTGTGATGGTCATGGTCATGGCTGCTGTCCTGTAGGAAGACACACAATACATGGCATATCTCTCTCTCTCTCTCTCTCTCTCTCTCTCTCTCTCTCTCTCTCTCTCTCTCTCTCTCTCTCTCTCACCCACACACACACACACACACACACACACACACACACCATGCATACCTTGCTAAATAGTGTTACCCCAGCATCTCCCCCACTTTGATCCCTGATAAGGCATCACAGGATCCTTAAAACATCTATAACATAATTTTTTCAAATGGTCATGCCTGCAGTTTTAAGTCATATTTGTGTTGGGTAGCCAGCAGATATTGTAAAGTATAGCTTTGGGTACTTGTGGCATGCCAGAATTCTTGTGGTTTCCCATGAATGCCATTCTGTGCACTTTTCACTTTCTAAGTAATTGCACGAGTGTCTCCATCTCACGTTTGCATCAAAGTACCTATCTGTGTTGTTGTACATGTGTCTGTTCCACACGGAGCACAGCATGTATTACAGGTGTGTCTGCAACCATCACCACCCCTGCTATTGCCCACAGCACCAGCAGCCTGCCTCATGTTACTTCTTTTGTAATGTAGCAAAGAATAATCATTAAACTCAGTCAAAATCTAAGGAATATTATAGCCAAACAATGTAACAGGAACAACATTAGTTGTTGCAAAGCCTTGCTCTTCCTTTGTTCACAATGCAACAGCAGCAGCAGCAGCAGCAGTGGTGTCACCTGCCACAATATACATGTTTATAATTGTAAAAAAAAACATTTATTTTCATAAAAGTGAATAAATATAATAAACTCTCCATGCTAGATGATGATGATTCTCAGTGCTTTTTGTCTGAGTGAAAGCCTTTAGTGGCGGCGGCACAATACCACATTGCCAAAAAGCCATTTGATGTACCATTTTCAATGCATCAGTTACTAATTGACTTAAATAATTTAAAATTTACCTACATGAAAATAAATTTATAATACAATGTTTGGGTTTACTTGTCATTGTCAGGGTTTGGTACCAAATGCAGGCTTTTGTTTACCGATGATACTCACGGAGAAAGTAACCTGTTTTCAGAATAACAAATTTGACGCTTGAACCAAAGGGATACAACAGAGAGCTGTTGCTGCTGCCACTACAATAACAACTGACTGTACAAGTATATATATATATATATATATATATATATATATATATATATATATATATATATATATATATATATATATATATATATATATATATATATATATATATAAAGCATCTCAAGGAGCTGAGCCAGCATCCTTCAATAGCATCCTTTGGACATGACTGCTACACTGAATACTTCCTGCACAGCTATGTAATCATGTTGTCAGAATCCACATCCCAAGGGGGAAGGTGCTTAGTGCATAGTACAATGTGGGGTACTAATACTCAGGAATACTTATTGCCTTCTTGGCAATGACAACAACAGGCAGACTGAAGAAGAGAACTAGTTGTGGTGAGGTCAGCCAGTCCTGAACATGAATTTTTAAAGTTTTTAGGATTTAAATCATAAGCATGGTTTACTGATCTGAGGTAAGGATCTTTCTAAGGGAAGATAAGAAATAACTGCATATCTCTGACATATGTGGGTGTCTTTCATTTGAACCCTGCAGATGCTAAAGAACAACTGTAAGGTAAATGTCTACATCTCTGTGTACCAGGCTTACATTTCCTCTAAAAGGAGAAAACTGAGACAAGGCATCCATTTGTACTCATGGACTTTGTCTCATCTACAACCATCTCTTGAAAAGTTTACCTCAGCCTCTAGGCCATGGAAACACATATAGTAACATCTCAACAGATTATGATTTTACAAGACATCTTGGTTACTGAATTAACTTGCATGAAAAGGAGAAGATAGGGTTAGGAGAATCTTGGCTAATGTTACACAGATCCATAAAACACACAAAGTTATACACTTTTTATCATCCACTACCTGCTCAACAATGAGTGTACATTAGGTTAACAAGACTGGCTTTTTCTTTTGCCAGTTGTTCTGCTGGGAAAGACAACAGACTGCGGAAACTCACGCTTGTACTGCGGCTTGTTACTGAAAAACAGGAACGATACAAGACTAAAAACAGAAAACATGATGACAACCTCAGTGTAAAACTTCATGATCTCTTACCTTGCAAAATGTGAGGTGGACAGCCATCTGAAAGTCCAATTCATCCTGCTGCTCCTTCTCCAGCACTGTAAGGATGGCACTGGCAGAGTTGTGAGCATCCTGGGTTCTTGCAAATTGAGGTGAGGCAGTCATGTAACTTGAGCATGAGAAGGTTGCTGGTTGGGAGTTCTCAATGGCCGGGGAGGGTTGGCATGGGGAGGCAGCTAGTGAGGCATTGGCATCATGTTTGAAAAGAGTTCGTGCTCTCTTCTGCAATTGTTTTTCCCTCAGACGGCTCTGATGGAATTGGGATCTTGAAGCATTAGGATAACTTGCAGTGATTGCTGCTTCAAGACTATTAAATTTTACCTGGTTAATGTGGCCAACTGTGTGGAGTGTTGGTGTTTGGGGATGTAAACTTGCTGGTCTGAGAGAACTTAAAAAGTTTGATGGTAGTGGAAACCGTGAACTGCCATCAAGCAGAACCTCAGCCCCATCCTGTGGGAAGAAATGCATCTTGGATTATCAAATTTCAGCTGTAAAAATGTTTAGTATGTTGTGTCATTCTGAACTAGCACAGAATTTCAGGGTTTACATACTGAGAGATAATGATAAGCTGTGTAGGAGACCAATAACAAGATAGCTAAAATCAAGAGATAATAGAGGACAAAGAGGACATAGGGAAAAGGAAGGAGGTATGCATCAGCAAGAAATATAACCAACCTGAATGTGAAAAAATGACAATCAAGAGCTCTTCAATAAAGTGGAAAAAAAGTCTGCCAACAACAAAGCTGAAGAGTCAAATTCCAAACCTGTGAGTGTTCTTTCAGCACACAGAAACACAAGTCCAACACCCTTACTTACCAGGTCAGTGTGATTACCAAGGCCTGAGTGAGGTGTTGGTACTTGGGATCTTGATGCACCTGCTGCCCAAGGAGGACTTGCAGAGTTTGGTTCTGCAGAAGCATCAGACTTGCATGCACTGCCCTCAGCAATGTCCAGCAGACTGTAATTCACTGGCAGGGAGGAGACTGGCTTCACTGCCCCATCCTGTATGGAGAAATGCATCCAGAATCATCAAACTCCAACAGTGAAGTGAAGCGAGGTGATTTAAGGATTTCTTGCATCATCCAACAATGAAAATATGCCTAGTGGTCAGGTCATTCAGAACTAGCATAGGATTTTAGGGTTTTATATACTGAAAGAAAATGGATGAATTGTGAAGCAAAAATAGATAACAAGATGGCAAAAGTTGAGAGATAATGGAAGACCAAAAAAAGGGAAGAAGTGGTGAAAGGATTTAAAAGAAACACACAGCTGTTTTGCTACATGAAAACAATGAGAGAATTAACTGAAATTTTGCTACCTACTCGTATAACACAAAAGAGAGAAATGAGCTCATGAAGAAAGTGTGGGAATGAAATTGAAAATCCAAATAGGAGAGGATGGCCACTTGAAAGATGGAAGGGTAAGGTAAAGGGAGTACATGTTGTGCACTGCCTTGACACACCATGGAAGCACTTGAGAAATGACACTCACAGAAACACAAGTGCCACACCTTCACTCACCATGCCAAGCTGATCACCAAGGTCAGTGTGGCCTGTTCCATCACTGCCCTGGTCCATTTGTCACATCACTCCCTAGGTCCATCTGTCCTGTCATTACCCAGATCCATCTGTCTCATCAATGCCCAGGTCGATCTGTCTTGTCACTGCCTATGTCTATTTGCCCAATCACTGCTCAGGTCCATCTGTCCCATCACTGCCCAGGTCCAACCACCCCATCAATCCCCAGGTTCATCTGTCCCATCACTTCCCAAAGTCCATCCACCCCATCAATCCCCAGGTTCATCTGTCCCACCACTGCCCAGGTCCTGCCACCAGACACTCACCTTACGACACTTGGGACAGCTTGTCTTGCCCTGGCTATGCAGACATCCCAGGCAGAAGGCACAAAAGGTGTGGCCACAGGTGGGCAGCAACAGCGGCCGGTGGTCCTTGGGGTCGTATGGAGTAAAGCACACTTGGCAGGTCGGCTGTGGCAGGTATGAGGACAATGTTTCTATACAGGAAATTAAAATGAAGTAGGGGAACCAGATTATATATATATATATATATATATATATATATATATATATATATATATATATATATATATATATATATATATATATATATATATATATATAAACTATTTAGACTTCTTTCACAGCCTGAGTCACCATCTTTTCATCTCTATTACATTTCCACACAAACTTTTCAACATACCTATAAAAGTTGCACATAGCTCAAGGAATAAAAAATGCAAAGAAGCTTCTCAGATGTTAAAGTGGTGACAGTCAACATAGGCAAGGTTAAGTGTGATACAACAGCAAATGTTGCATATAAGAAATGTTGCATATTTTCAAATGCTTCAGATCTTCATAAGGACTGATTTTCAAAAGCTACAGAGATTACAACTTGGAGGTTTGCATGGATTTTTTTTTCTTCCCTCCCATACTTAGTCTTCGTTAAACTATCGCTGGAATCAGGAAAACACCCCAAAACCACAATGAATTCCACTAGTACCTCTTAACGTTGTCAAAATAGGATGCTGAAACATTTAAGATTATGGTCCTTAATCTAATACTGACATTGCATCTTCTAGGAGCTGAGGAAGTTATCATGTGTATTATGATAGATGTAGGAAAAAAGAATGGGAGGAAGATAGAAAAAATCTGCAAAAAATCCTCATTTGCAACAGGAATATCATAGAAGAAAAATGTCTAAAAGTTAGTTGCACACATAAGGTACATAATACTGTACAACATCATTTTAGTACTGATGTCCGGCAAATTATGAGAATTAATTGGATATGCAATATCTGGGCAACATCTGCACATGCCACGCAAGAATTAAGACAGATATAGGAAGGATTACTATATTTGCTTTAGTTTACAAATGCCTTTTTACTATAAGATTACTCTAAAGCCCTGCACCAGTTCACAGTTGGTGCTACTCCACCTGACACTACCACCTCATGTGTTCATTATAAAACTGAGGGAATTATCTAGATAACTTCACTTCTCTCCTACTTGTCATGAAGAGTTTTATTGGCATCTCAAAGCTTTCTGTGCAGTCTGAAAGGAGGATGAGAAAAAAGGCTGGATGAAGTTTCTAAAATAAGATGTTGCTATATTTAATAACTGACTGAAAATCCACCAGGAAGTCAATTTCTTGTGCTTTTTGATGGCAACCAAAATTGAGTATCTTATATTTGCTCTACTTTATCTATTTACTTGTATTCATAAATAAAATATTCTCATTAATTATATACTTATATATATATATATATATATATATATATATATATATATATATATATATATATATATATATATATATATATATATATATATATATATATATATATATATATATTATGATGTCCATTTTTGTCCAAAGTTCAAGGGTTAATTGTCTGCTTTGAGATGGATTCTCTCTCTCTCTCTCTCTCTCTCTCTCTCTCTCTCTCTCTCTCTCTCTCTCTTGAAAGTTAAATGAGGTTTGCTCAAGTCAGTTAAAGGAAGATATGGTTCAGTTCATTAAAGTAAGGTAAAGTTAGGTAAAGTAAGGTTTGGTTAAGTCAAGTAAAAATAAGGTTTGGTCAGGTTAGGTAAATCTTAGTCAAGTTAGATTAGCTTTGGTCAAGTCTGCTAATGTTTGGTCTAGTTAGGTAAGGTTTGGTCAAACTAGGTCAAGTTAGGTAAGGTAAAGTTAAAGTAAGGAGGGGTTAAATTTGATAACATAAGGTTAAAAAGATAAAATACACTACTAGTAGGGTAGACAATACAATGGATTACACTAAAATATACAGGGTTAAACTTTGACAATACACTGGATTAGACTAAAACACACTGGATCAGACTAAAATATACACTGGGTCTGATAAGAAACAATGGATCACACAATATAAAGTTAAAAGACTGAGTTAGGTTTCAAAACAAATGGTAATAAAAAAAAAAAATTGGCAACCGGCTTAAGCTTAATAACAGTAAAGCCAGTATTATTGGGATACTATTTCCTTTAGGAGCATCCTCCTCCTAAATGACTCCTTGTTTCATATTTGGAGATTCACATCCTTACAACAACAAAACCAACTCTACTTGGAGAACACAATAATAAACACTTAGAGAGAGAGAGAGAGAGAGAGAGAGAGAGAGAGAGAGAGAGAGAGAGAGAGAGAGAATCTTTTTAGTTTAAACTGTGATATCTTGTTACCTGACTCATGATTCTTTTCCTTGCCACCACAGCACTTCAACACCACCACTTCACTCCGCGCAGTAACGAATGGTACGGTGTGAGAAATAAATTAGTTTCCTTCCTGTTTTGTTCCCGTCCCGTTCAGTGTTGCCAGATGCAGCGCTCCCTGATTTGAAGCTATTTGGGTTCTAAAACATTGTTGTGCCGAATCGCTCGGAAACCACTGTAAAATAAATTTTTCCGGGAATCAACATTTGTATGAAGTTATGCTGGTAAATAAGTACTGTTGTGTTGTCTGTGGAATGTTAGAAAAAAAAAAAAAAATCCAAGGGTCCGGTTGAGTAATCGGGTTGCCGTGGGGGTCTTTTCCTATCAATGTGCATAATCTTTATCTACCAGTGAAATTATGAAACCACTACTTAACTAACACAGTCTGCGAAAAGTTGTCGAGATAGGCGAGTTTTGAAAATGGCACACCTAAATTCCTCTCATAAAACCTACCGTTCCCGTGCATTTCATGCTATTTATTTCAAAACCACATGTATGATTCATTGTAATGCGCTTGTTATTATTACTGAACTAGCCTGCCAAATTTTGTTTCTTATATGACAACAGCATAACCATCCATCAGCAAACCCTTCTCCTTCGCACTCACTCATTTGTACTACTTCATATCCCGGTCATTCCTAGAGTAAAAAAAAATAATAATAAAATAAAATAAAATAAAATAATAAAAAAAAATAAATAAATAAAATAAAAATAAATAAATAAGAAAAAAAAAAAAAAAAAAAAAAAAAAAAAATATATATATATATATATATATATATATATATATATATATATATATATATATATATATATATATATATATATATATATATATATATATATATATATATATATATATATATATATATATATATATATATATGCGAAATTATTAATGAAAGCAAATACGACATACACGTTAGTGAATAAATTTCCTTCTTACTGTAATGACATTCTTCTGCTAACCTACTTTATATTTAGCATTCCGTCATTCACAGTGAGCTACGGTATTGTACATGTGGAAGAAAATACAACTAGCCATTATATAGTGATTACTCGTGTTGACTTCTACATTTTTATAATTTCCAAAGCGCTACGGTATTGTAGACGCGCGAAATGAGAAAATGGGAGACAATACAACTCAACTACCATTAAAGTAATTCTCCTCTTCGCTGCAAACACTAATATTTCTACTAGGCAATTATATTGTCATTCCTAAAAGAGCTACAGTATTTTAGATGTGCATTATTTTAATACTAGAAGAAATTATAACTCAACTGCTTGTTAGTATTTTTCTATCCTATTGCCCACTATCCATTATATATGCCTACTATCCCTCGAGAGCTACGATATTACTGACGTGCAAAACTATAACAGTTGGAGAAATTACGACATAAGTTCCCATTTTTTTCCCGCTTGATTGCATTGATTCACTTCTTCCAACCTGCGTGATAACATTGTCATTCCTAAAAAAAAAAAAAAAAAAAAAAAAAAAAAAAAAAAACAATATACAGATGTGCAAAATTATAATACCCTGAGGAATAGCTACATTACTATAACTTGAGTAATTCTCCATAACAGTCACTCATACAGAAGTACATTACATATCCCGCCGGTCATTCATAAAGAACTACGATATATTACAGACGTGCGAAATGCTATCAGTATGCCATTTAATAATTCACCATCATGTTACCACTGTGCGATGGTTTGTTGTCATTATCCTGCGTCTGGCAACAGTGACCGCCACCGCTCCCCCCTCCCCCCACCTCCCACGAACCACGAGCAAGCTCAGTGACAAGGCGCTTGTGGGTCCGTAAACAGTGATTAAACACCTTTGTCTTATCTGATATCTGGGAGCTAGCATGATACTAGCCAGATAAGAGAGAGAGAGAGAGAGAGAGAGAGAGAGAGAGAGAGAGAGAGAGAGAGAGAGAGAGAGAGAGAGAGAGAGAGAGAGAGAGAGAGAGAGAGAGAGAGGTTTCGAAGGCTATAGTTCTGAAAAAAATAAATAATCATAGTTACCAGATGAACTATTGATGAATTGACATGTAGGTAGGATATGGCAACAACGCATTTTCACGCTTGTTATTACTAGAAGCAGTCAGAATAAAAGCCATATATATATATTTTTTGTGGACTACAACAACAACAACAACTACTACTACTACTACTACTACTACTACTACTACTACTACTACTAATACTACGTGCTTTCTTTAGTGGTGTCTACACAGGGGAAGAAACTTTTGACCTTTTCTTCCCATTTGACTCATGAAAATAATGGTAACTTTTTACCAAACGTTTGAATTCGATGCTTTCTTTCATCGCCTTCACTCGTTTTGTCGCAGGAAATGACGCACACACACACACACACAAACACACACACACACAGCACACACACACACACACACACACAGAGAGAGAGAGAGAGAGAGAGAGAGAGAGAGAGAGAGAGAGAGAGAGAGAGAGAGAGAGAGAGAGAGAGAGAGAGAGAGAGAGAGAGAGAGTTGGATCCTCTCCTAAAACAGGCTCAGTTATCATATCCTATACACATACTACATATTTACAGATATGTTCTTAACAATAAAATGTTGATGAATGTGAACAACACTGCACTGCATTAATGAGGAATGACACAGCTACTCCGGCCACATTGCCTCTAGATTGGCTCATCTCTGTCCACTGCATGGGTGACTGTAACATTCCACACAGTACTGAAGCTTAACCCTTTCACTGTAATATGCAACAATTCACAGCACTAAAGGCAAAGGAAGGAATCTTTATAAGCATCTACAACAATGAAGGGGATAAAAAAAAGAATAGATTTTTCAATCTCTAGCTAGTATAATGTTTAGAGGTGGCAGTAAAACAAGAAAATGTCTTAGAGTGGTTAGTAATTAAAGAAAGAAGTCCCAAATAGTACTTGAGTGACAGTTATACATATGACTTTCCTCAAGTTCTAAAATGTTACCTTTACTTACAAACCCAAGTAACATTTATGAAGCCTTCCTTTGTTTTATGAAAGAAGTCACTGTGAGGTCAACCCTTTGAAAAACTATGATTTGTTTGGCTTCTCCTTAGCTTAATGAGACAACACTGCCAACAGGAGGGATGACAGTGGTTAAAATCGTTTAGCGACTAGTTTTTATCTTTGGTCATTCAGATAATTTATGTTTGCACAAATAAAGTAAGGAGTCATGCTGCCAAGAGCAGCATGAGGAGGAGGCAGTAGACACCTGCCGAAACGATAATTACTCCCAGTGAGGTCTAAATCACTGTTCAGGGGGTGCTGTGAACTTATCATTAAACCCAGCTGTGACCTCACTGAACGTTTCCCTTTGCGTCTCGCAACACAAGGGGGCAGTCACAGCCTGCCCTCTAAAGACAACTCTCTTCCTCCACACAAAACTACAAGCACCTAATAATACACACCCTTCACTCAAAAATTTTAAAATCATCATGGCGACTCCTACACCAGCCTCGGAGTCCCCATCTGGGGAGGGGACCATAAAATGTTCCAAGGTCGCACTGCCTTTCTGTCGACGACCCTAAGTGTCTTGACATCCCCCTCAACTTTTTCTTCATTAACTTCTGCAACACTCGCGGTCTAAGATCTAATTTTCAATCTGTAGAACACCACCTCTCCTCTTTTTTTCTCACTGAAACTCAGGTGTCTGAGGCAACTGACAGTAGCCCCTTTTCTGTTCCCTCCTACTTTCTCTATCCTCATTTTCGATCCAAAGCTGGATGCTGTGTTTATGTGCGCAGTGACTTAACCTGCTCTCGTGCCCACGCTCTTGAATCTTCCGAGTTTTCCACCATCTGGCTACGACTACAGAGTCACTTTCAAAGTAAATTTATCTGTGTTGTATACCTCTCATCTAACTCCTCTGACTATAAGAAATTCTTTGACTACTTAACTTCCAAAGTGGATCACATTCTGACCCTCTTCCCTTTTGCAGAGATCTCCATTCTTGGAGACTTCAATGTTCACTACCAGCTTTGGCTTTCCTCTCCCTTCACTGACCATCCTGGTGAACTAGCCTACAACTTTGCTATCCTCCACGACCTAGAGCGATTGGTGCAACACCCTACTCGTATTCCTGACCGTCTTGAAGATACACCCAACATTCTTGACCTTTTCCTGACCTCTAATCCTTCTGCTTATGCTGTCACCCTTTCTTCTCCGTTGGGCTCCTCCGATCACAATCTCATATCTGTATCTTGTACTATCGCTCCAATCCCTCCTCAGGATCTCCCTAAGTGAAGGTGCCTCTGGCGTTTTGCCTCTGCTAGTTGGGGGGACCTGAAGAGGTATTTTGCTGATTTTCCTTGGAATGACTACTGCTTCCGTGTCAGAGACCCGTCTTTGTGTGCTGAGCGCATAACAGAGGTGATAGCGTCTGGCATGGAGGCGTACATTCCTCACTCATTTTCTCGTCCTAAACCTTCTAAACCTTGGTTTAACACAGCTTGTTCTCGTGCTATACATGATAAAGAGGTGGCCCACAAAAGGTACTTAAGCCTTCCATCACCAGAATCTCATGCACTTTATATTTCTGCCCGGAACCATGCCAAGTCTGTTCTCCAACTAGCCGAAAACTCCTTCATTAACAGAAAGTGTTAAAACCTTTCAAGATCTAACTCCCCTCGTGACTTCTGGCATCTAGCCAAAAATAACTCCAATAACTTTGCTGCTTCTTTCCTTCCTCTGTTTCAACCAGATGGCACCACTGCTATCACATCTATTTCTAAAGCTGAACTCTTCACTCAAACCTTTGCTGAAAACACTACCTTGGATGATTCTGGGCTTGTTCCTCCCTCTCCTCCACCCTCTGACTACTTCATGCCACCTATTAAAATTCTTCGCAATGATGTTCTTCATGCCCTCGCTGGCCTAAACCCTCGGTAGGCTTATGGACCTGATGGGATCTCTCCTATTGTTCTCCGAAACTGTGCCTCCGTGCTTGCACCTTGCCTAGTCAAACTCCTTCAGCTCTGTCTGTCAATATCTACCTTTCCTTCTTGCTGGAAGTTTGCCTACATTCAACCTGTTCCTAAAAAGGGTGACCGTTCTAATCCCTCAAACTACCGTCCTATTGCTTTAATTTCCTGCCTACCTAAAGTTTTTGAATCTATCCTCAACAGGAAGATTCTGAAACATCTATCACTTCACAACCTTCTATCGTCAAGGCTGCTCTACTGGTGATCTTCTGGCTTTCCTTACTGAGTCTTGGTCATCCTCTTTTAGAGATTTTGGTGAAACTTTTGCTGTTGCCTTGGACATATCAAAAGCTTTTGATAGTGTCTGTCACAAAGCTTTGATTTCCAAACTACCCTCCTATGGCTTCTCTCCTTCTCTCTGTAACTTCATCTCAAGTTCCCTTTCTGACCGTTCTATTGCTGCTGTGGTAGACGGTCAATGTTCTTCTCCTAAATCTATTAACAGTGGTGTTCCTCAGGGTTCTGTCCTGTCACCCACTCTCTTCTTATTATTCATTAATGATCTTTTAAACCAAACTTCTTGTCCTATCCACTCCTACGCTGATGATACCACCCTGCACTTTTCCACGTCTTTTCATAGACGTCCAACCCTTCAAGAGGTAAACATTTCACGCAGGAAAGCCACAGAATGCTTGACTTCTGATTTTTCTAAAATTTCTGATTGGGACAGCAAACTTGGTATTGTTCAATGCCTCAAAAACTCAATTCCTCCATCTATCAACTCAACACAACCTTCCAGACAGCTATCCCCTCTTCTTCAATGACACTCAACTGTCCCCCTCTTCTACACTGAACATCCTTAGTCTGTCCTTTACTTATAATCTGAACTGGAAACTTCACATCTCATCTCTAGGTAAAACAGCTTCTATGAAGTCAGGTGTTCTGAGACGTCTCCGCCAGTTTTTCTCACCCCCGCAGCTGCTAACTCTGTACAAGGGCCTTATCCGTCCATGTATGGACAGCCTTATCCTTATCCGTCCGTCCAATGTTGCATTTCTAGCTGTCTTCTACCGCTATTTTCATGCTAATTGCTCTTCTGATCTTGCTAACTGCATGCCTCCCCTCCTCCCGCGGCCTCGCTGCACAAGACTTTCTTCTTTCTTTCACCCCTATTCTGTCCACCTCTCTAACGCAAGAGTTAACCAGTACTCTCATTCATTCATCCCTTTCTCTGGTAAACTCTGGAACTCCCTGCCTGCTTCTGTATTTCCACCTTTCTATGACTTGAATTCCTTCAAGACACTTATTCATCAATTTTTGACCTCTGCTTTGATCCTTTTATGGGACTGGCATTTCAGTGGGGATTTTTTTTTTATTGGATTTTTGTTGCCCTTGGCCAGTGTCCTTCCTACATAAAAAAAGTCAGAGGGTTATTATCAGCTACTGTGGTGAAAATACTTTTAAGAACTATTGATATTTTGCTTCATTTGCTGCATGGCCAGCCAGTCCTGGGGAGGCACTGGACCACAGGAGCTGAGGGTTGGGACAGCCTCTGATGCTTCTCCTCAAGGATGCTGATCCTGCTGTGTCCCATCTGCATCACCCAGGACTGCTGCTCAGTATGTTGTTGAGCAGCCTCTATGAAATACAATTGGTAAATATTGTCATCCAAAACTTTGTATGTACATCATTTAGATCTCCCACTGCCAATGCACCATAGTGTTGTCCTGGGATGGTTTGATCATGTTATAAGAAGAGAAGACCAGGAACTGGAGAGAGAGAGAGAGAGAGAGAGAGAGAGAGAGAGAGAGAGAGAGAGAGAGAGAGAGAGAGAGAGAGAGAGAGAGAGAGAGAGAGAGAGAGAGAGAGAGAGAGAGAGAGAGAGAGAGAGAGAGAGAGAGAGAGAGAGAGAGAGAGAGAGAGAGAGAGAGAGAGAGAGAGAGAGAGAGAGAGAGAGAGAGAGAGAGAGAGAGAGAGAGAGAGAACTACTTACGTCTAGCATGTAATAACCCTCATCAAGGATTCTCCCAGCACCATGAAGAACAGCTGGTGTGAAGGTCATGGTCATGGTGTCTTACACACACACACACACACACACACACACACACACACACACACACACACACACACACACACACACACACACACACACACACACGATGCATACCTTGCTACTTGGTGTCACCCCCAGCATGTCCCCCCCAATGCACACTTTGATCCCTGATAAGGCATCACAGGATCCTTAAAACATCTATAACAATTTTTCAAATGGTCATGTCTGCAGTTTTAAGTCATATTTGTGTTGGGTAGCCAGCAGATATTGTAAAGTATAGCTTTGGGTACTTGTGGGTTTTCTGTAATACTTGTGGCCTGCCAGAATTCTTGTGGTTTCCCATGAATGCCATTCTGTGCACTTTTCACTTTCTAGGTAATTGCACGAGTGTCTCCATCTCACGTTTGCATCAAAATACCTACCTGTGTTGCTGTACATGCGTCTGTTCCACACGGAGCACAGCATGTATTACAGGTGTGTCTGCAACCATCACCACCCCTGCTATTGCCCACAGCACCAGCAGCCTGCCTCATGTTACTTCTTTTGTAATGTAGCAAAGAATAATCAATAAACTCAGCCAAAATCTAAGGACTGTTATAGCCAAACAATGTAACAGGAACAACATTAGTTGTTGCAAAGCCTTGCTCTTCCTTTGTTCACAATGCAACAGCAGCAGCAGCAGCAGCAGTGGTGTCACCTGCCACAATATA